>NC_091240.1:18357361-18493158 GCF_040958095.1 Procambarus clarkii | reverse complement strand
CGATGGAAGATGTACACGAAAACCGCTCTATTCCGGCTGAAACGTCGATATATGCAATAAAATCAGAACTTCTCCGCCTTTCAATATCTTACTCAGTATTTTAACGAGAAAGAAATAGTTGATTGAAAATGAAGTATTTAAGGTTATTATCTAATCAATTATGTGTTTGCATCATTTTTATCGTATATATATGAATTAAAACCCATGGACTGAAAATTCAAAAAAACGTGGAAAACGGCAAAATATTGCCTAATTCGACGATATTTTGTTTAAATCACATGAAGGAAAAGGAGATGATAAACGTCAAAATATTGCTATATTCGATGATTTTTCGTTCGAAACAAAATGCAAGAAAACTTGCTTGAAATGCAATATTATGCGAAATTCTGAGATTTCAAGGCCAAATCACATATCGTGATACTACATGAAATAGTATCGAAATATTGGTAAAAATGAATATATTTACGTAATATCAAACTACATGAAAAACGTGAAAAAAGTCACTATTTAACCATATTTGAGGATTTTAACTTCAAATCATAGAGCGAGGTTTCGTATTATTTGGATCCAAGAAAAGACATATGACAATGTTGTTTCCAATACAAATGATAAAAATCAATGTGTTTTCATTAGAATTAACTAAAATGTTCTTGATTTTCCGTTTATATTACCGATGGAAGATGTACACGAAAACCGCTCTATTCCGGCTGAAACGTCGATATATGCAATAAAATCAGAACTTCTCCGCCTTTCAATATCTTACTCAGTATTTTAACGAGAAAGAAATAGTTGATTGAAAATGAAGTATTTAAGGTTATTATCTAATCAATTATGTGTTTGCATCATTTTTATCGTATATATATGAATTAAAACCCATGGACTGAAAATTCACAAAAATGTGGAAAACGGCAAAATATTGCCTAATTCGATGATATTTTGTATAAATCACATGAAGGAAAAGGAGATGATAAACGTCAAAATATTGCTATATGCGATGATTTTTCGTACGAAACAAAATGCAAGAAAACTTGCTTAAAATGCAATATTATGCGAAATTCTGAGATTTCAAGGCCAAATCACATATCGTGATACTACATGAAATAGTATCGAAATATTGGTAAAAATGAATATATTTACGTAATATCAAACTACATGAAAAACGTGAAAAAGTCACTATATAACCATATTTGAGGATTTCAACTTCAAATCATAGAGCGAGGTTTCGTATTATTTAGATCCAAGAAAAGACATATGACAATGTTGTTTCCAATACAAATGATAAAAAACAATGTGTTTTCATTAGAATTAACTATAATGTTCTTGATTTTCCGTTTATATTAACGATGGAAGATGTACACGTAAAACCGCTCTAATCCGGCTGAAACGTCGATATATGCAATAAAAACCGAACTTCTCCCCTTTTCAATATCTTACTCAGTATTTTAACGAGAAACAAATAGATGAATGAAAATGAAGTATTTAAGGTTATTATCTAATCAATTATGTGTTTGCATCATTTTTATCGTATATATATGAATTAAAACCCATGGACTGAAAATTCACAAAAATGTGGAAAACGGCAAAATATTGCCTAATTCGATGATATTTTGTATAAATCACATGAAGGAAAAGGAGATGATAAACGTCAAAATATTGCTATATGCGATGATTTTTCGTACGAAACAAAATGCAAGAAAACTTGCTTAAAATGCAATATTATGCGAAATTCTGAGATTTCAAGGCCAAATCACATATCGTGATACTACATGAAATAGTATCGAAATATTGGTAAAAATGAATATATTTACGTAATATCAAACTACATGAAAAACGTGAAAAAAGTCACTATTTAACCATATTTGAGGATTTTAACTTCAAATCATAGAGCGAGGTTTCGTATTGTTTGGATCCAAGAAAAGACATATGACAATGTTGTTTCCAATACAAATGATAAAAATCAATGTGTTTTCATTAGAATTAACTAAAATGTTCTTGATTTTCCGTTTATATTACCGATGGAAGATGTACACGAAAACCGCTCTATTCCGGCTGAAACGTCGATATATGCAATAAAATCAGAACTTCTCCGCCTTTCAATATCTTACTCAGTATTTTAACGAGAAAGAAATAGTTGATTGAAAATGAAGTATTTAAGGTTATTATCTAATCAATTATGTGTTTGCATCATTTTTATCGTATATATATGAATTAAAACCCATGGACTGAAAATTCAAAAAAACGTGGAAAACGGCAAAATATTGCCTAATTCGACGATATTTTGTTTAAATCACATGAAGGAAAAGGAGATGATAAACGTCAAAATATTGCTATATTCGATGATTTTTCGTTCGAAACAAAATGCAAGAAAACTTGCTTGAAATGCAATATTATGCGAAATTCTGAGATTTCAAGGCCAAATCACATATCGTGATACTACATGAAATAGTATCGAAATATTGGTAAAAATGAATATATTTACGTAATATCAAACTACATGAAAAACGTGAAAAAAGTCACTATTTAACCATATTTGAGGATTTTAACTTCAAATCATAGAGCGAGGTTTCGTATTATTTGGATCCAAGAAAAGACATATGACAATGTTGTTTCCAATACAAATGATAAAAATCAATGTGTTTTCATTAGAATTAACTAAAATGTTCTTGATTTTCCGTTTATATTACCGATGGAAGATGTACACGAAAACCGCTCTATTCCGGCTGAAACGTCGATATATGCAATAAAATCAGAACTTCTCCGCCTTTCAATATCTTACTCAGTATTTTAACGAGAAAGAAATAGTTGATTGAAAATGAAGTATTTAAGGTTATTATCTAATCAATTATGTGTTTGCATCATTTTTATCGTATATATATGAATTAAAACCCATGGACTGAAAATTCAAAAAAACGTGGAAAACGGCAAAATATTGCCTAATTCGACGATATTTTGTTTAAATCACATGAAGGAAAAGGAGATGATAAACGTCAAAATATTGCTATATTCGATGATTTTTCGTACGAAACAAAATGCAAGAAAACTTGCTTGAAATGCAATATTATGCGAAATTCTGAGATTTGAAGGCCAAATCACATATCGTGATACTACATGAAATAGTATCGAAATATTGGTAAAAATGAATATATTTACGTAATATCAAACTACATGAAAAACGTGAAAAAAGTCACTATTTAACCATATTTGAGGATTTTAACTTCAAATCATAGAGCGAGGTTTCGTATTATTTAGTTCCAAGAAAAGACATATGCCAATGTTGTTTCCAATACAAATGATAAAAAACAATGTGTTTTCATTAGAATTAACGATAATGTTCTTGATTTTCCGTTTATATTAACGATGGAAGATGTACACGTAAAACCGCTATAATCTGGCTGAAACGTCGATATATGCAATAAAAACCGAACTTCTCCCCTTTTTAATATCTTACTCAGTATTTTAACGAGAAACAAATAGATGATTGAAAATGAAGTATTTGAGGTTATTATCTAATCTATTATGTGTTTGCATTATTTTTATCGTATATATGTATGAATTAATACCCATGGACGGAAAATTCACAAAAACGTGGAAAACGGCAAAATATTGCCTAATTCGATGATATTTTGTTTATATAACATGAAGGAAAAGGAGATGATAAACGTTAAAACATTGCTAAATTCGAGGATTTTTCGTACGAAGCAAAATGCAAGAAAACTTGCTTAAAATGCAATATTATGCGAAATTCTGAGATTTGAAGGCCAAATCACATATCGTGATACTACATGAAATAGTATCGAAATATTGGTAAAATGAATATATTTACGTAATATCAAACTACATGAAAAACGTGAAAAAAGTCACTATATAACCATATTTGAGGATTTTAACTTCAAATCATAGAGCGAGGTTTCGTATTATTTAGTTCCAAGAAAAGACATATGACAATGTTGTTTCCAATACAAATGATAAAAAACAATGTGTTTTCATTAGAATTAACTATAATGTTCTTGATTTTCCGTTTATATTAACGAGGGAAGATGTACACGTAAAACCGCTCTAATCCGGCTGAAACGTCGATATATGCAATAAAAACCGAACTTCTCCCCTTTTCAATATCTTACTCAGTATTTTAACGAGAAACAAATAGATGATTGAAAATGAAGTATTTAAGGTTATTATCTAATCAATTATGTGTTTGCATCATTTATATCGTATATATATATGAATTAATACCCATGGACGGAAAATTCACAAAAACGTGGAAAACGGCAAAATATTGCCTAATTCGATGATATTTTGTTTAAGTCACATGAAGGAAAAGGAGATGATAAACGTTAAAATATTGCTACTTTTTATTACTTTTTTCACGTTTTTCATGTAAATATATTCATTTTTAAGAATATTTCGATAATATTTCATGTAGTATCACGATATGTGATTTGGCCTTCAAATCTCAGAATTTTGCATAATATTGCATTTTAAGCAAGTTTTCTTGCATTTTGTTTCGTACGAAAAATCATCGAATATAGCAATATTTTGACGTTTATCATCTCCTTTTCCTTCATGTGATTTAAACAAAATATCATCGAATTAGGCAATATTTTGCCGTTTTCCACGTTTTTGTGAATTTTCCGTCCATGGGTATTAATTCATATATATATACGATAAAAATGATGCAAACACATAATTGATTAGATAATAACCTTAAATACTTCATTTTCAATCATCTATTTGTTTCTCGTTAAAATACTGAGTAAGATATTCAAAAAGGGGAGAAGTTCGGTTTTTATTGCATATATCGAAGTTTCAGCCGGATTAGAGCGGTTTTAAGTGTATATCTTCCATCGTTAATATAAACGGAAAATCAAGAACATTATAGTTAATTCTAATGAAAACACATTGTTTTTTATCATTTGTATTGGAAACAACATTGTCATATGTCTTTTCTTGGATGTAAATAATACGAAACCTCGCTCTATGATTTGAAGTTAAAATCCTCAAATATGGTTATATAGTGACTTTTTTCACGTTTTTCATGTAGATTGATATTACGTAAATATATTCATTTTTACCAATATTTCGATACTATTTCATGTAGTATCACGATATGTGATTTGGCCTTCAAATCTCAGAATTTCGCATAATATTGCATTTTAAGCAAGTTTTCTTGCATTTTGTTTCGTACGAAAAATCATCGAATATAGCAATATTTTGACGTTTATCATCTTCTTTTCCGTCATGTGATTTAAACAAAATATCATCGAATTAGGCAATATTTTGCCGTTTTCCACGTTTTTCTGATTTTTCAGTCCATGGGTTTTAATTCATATATATACGATAAAAATGATGCAAACACATAATTGATTAGATAATAACCTTAAATACTTCATTTTCAATCATCTATTTGTTTCTCGTTAAAATACTGAGTAAGATATTGAAAAGGGGAGAAGTTCGGTTTTTATTGCATATATCGACGTTTCAGCCGGATTAGAGCGGTTTTACGTGTACATCTTCCCTCGTTAATATAAACGGAAAATCAAGAACATTATAGTTAATTCTAATGAAAACACATTGTTTTTTATCATTTGTATTGGAAACAACATTGTCATATGTCTTTTCTTGGAACTAAATAATACGAAACCTCGCTCAATGATTTGAAGTTAAAATCCTCAAATATGGTTATATAGTGACTTTTTTCACGTTTTTCATGTACTTTGATATTACGTAAATGTATGCATTTTTACCAATATTTCGATACTATTTCATGTCGTATCACGATATGTGATTTGGCCTTCAAATCTCAGAATTTCGCATAATATTGCATTTTGAGCAAGTTTTCTTGCATTTTGTTTCGTACGAAAAATCATCGAATATAGCAATATTTTGACGTTTATCATCTCCTTTTCCTTCATGTGATTTAAACAAAATATCATCGAATTAGGCAATATTTTGCCGTTTTCCACGTTTTTGTGAATTTTCAGTCCATGGGTTTTAATTCATATATATACGATAAAAATGATGCAAACACATAATTGATTAGATAATAACCTTAAATACTTCATTTTCAATCAACTATTTCTTTCTCGTTAAAATACTGAGTAAGATATTGAAAAGGGGAGAAGTTCTGTTTTTATTGCATATATCGACGTTTCAGCCGGAATAGAGCGATTTTCGTGTACATCTTCCATCGGTAATATAAACGGAAAACCAGAAACATTTTAGTTAATTCTAATGAAAACACTTTGATTTTTATCATTTGTATTGGAAACAACATTGTCATATGTCTTTTCTTGGATCCAAATAATACGAAACCTTGCTCTATGATTTGAAGTTAAAATCCTCAAATATGGTTAAATAGTGACTTTTTTCACGTTTTTCATGTAGTTTGATATTACGTAAATATATTCATTTTTACCAATATTTCGATACTATTTCATGTAGTATCACGATATGTGATTTGGCCTTCAAATCTCAGAATTTCGCATAATATTGCATTTTAAGCAAGTTTTCTTGCATTTTGTTTCGTACGAAAAATCATCGAATATAGCAATATTTTGACGTTTATCATCTCCTTTTCCTTCATGTGATTTAAACAAAATATCATCGAATTAGGCAATATTTTGCCGTTTTCCACGTTTTTGTGAATTTTCAGTCCATGGGTTTTTAATTCATATATATACGATAAAAATGATCCAAACACATAATTGATTAGATAATAACCTTAAATACTTCATTTTCAATCATCTATTTGTTTCTCGTTAAAATACTGAGTAAGATATTGAAAAGGGGAGAAGTTCGGTTTTTATTGCATATATCGACGTTTCAGCCGGAATAAAGCGGTTTTACGTGTACATCTTCCCTCGTTAATATAAACGGAAAATCATGAACATTATAGTTAATTCTAATGAAAACACATTGTTTTTTATCATTTGTATTGGAAACAACATTGTCATATGTCTTTTCTTGGATGTAAATAATACAAAACCTCGCTCTATGATTTGAAGTTAAAATCCTCAAATATGGTTATATAGTGACTTTATTCACGTTTTTCATGTAGATTGATATTACGTAAATATATTCATTTTTACCAATATTTCGATACTATTTCATGTAGTATCACGATATGTGATATGGCCTTCAAATCTCAGAATTTCGCATAATATTGCATTTTAAGCAAGTTTTCTTGCATTTTGTTTCGTACGAAAAATCATCGAATATAGCAATATTTTGACGTTTATCATCTCCTTTTCCTTCATGTGATTTAAACAAAATATCATCGAATTAGGCAATATTTTGCCGTTTTCTACGTTTTTGTGAATTTTAAGTCCATGGGTTTTAATTCATATATATACGATAAAAATGATGCAAACACATAATTGAATATTATCAACATCATGATAATAACCTTAAATACTTCATTTTCAATCATCTATTTGTTTCTCGTTAAAATACTGAGTAAGATATTGAAAAGGGGAGAAGTTCGGTTTTTATTGCATATATCGACGTTTCAGCCGGAATAGAGCGGTTTTACGTGTACATCTTCCCTCGTTAATATAAACGGAAAATCAAGAACATTATAGTTAATTCTAATGAAAACACATTGTTTTTTATCATTTGTATTGGAAACAACATTGTCATATGTCTTTTCTTGGAACTAAATAATACGAAACCTTGCTCTATGATTTCAAGATAAAATCCTCAAATATGGTTATATAGTGACTTTTTTCACGTTTTTCATGTAGTTTGATATTACGTATATATATTCATTTTTACCAATATTTCGATACTATTTCATGTAGTATCACGATATGTGATTTGGCCTTCAAATCTCAGAATTTCGCATAATATTTCATTTTGAGCAAGTTTTCTTGCATTTTGTTTCGTACGAAAAATCATTGAATTTAGCAATATTTTAACGTTCATCATCTCCTTTTCCTTCATGTGATTTAAACAAAATATCATCGAATTAGGCAATATTTTGCCGTTTTCCACGATTTTGTGAATTTTCCGTCCATGGGTTTTAATTCATATATATATATACGATAAAAATGATGCAAACACATAATTGATTAGATAATAACCTTAAATACTTCATTTTCAATCATCTATTTGTTTCTCGATAAAATACTGAGTAAGATATTGAAAAGGGAAGAAGTTCGGTTTTTATTGCATATATCGACGTTTCAGCCGGATTAGAGCGGTTTTACGTGTGCATCTTCCATCGTTAATATAAACGGAAAATCAATAACATTATAGTTAATTCTAATGAAAACACATTGTTTTTTATCATTTGTATTGGAAACAACATTGTCATATGTCTTTTCTTGGAACTAAATAATACGAAACCTTGCTCTATGATTTGAAGTTAAAATCCTCAAATATGGTTAAATAGTGACTTTTTTCACGTTTTTCATGTAGTTTGATATTACGTAAATATATTCATTTTTACCAATATTTCGGTACTATTTCATGTAGTATCACGATATGTGATTTGGCCTTGAAATCACAGAATTTCGCATAATATTGCATTTTAAGCAAGTTTTCTTGCATTTTGTTTCGTACGGAAAATCATCGAATTTAGCAATATTTTGACGTTTATCATCCCCTTTTCCTTCATGTGATTTAAACAAAATATCATAGAATTAGGCAATATTTTGCCGTTTTCCACGTTTTTGTGAATTTTCAGTCCATGGGTTTTAATTCATATATATACGATAAAAATGATGCAAACACATAATTGATTAGATAATAACCTTAAATACTTCATTTTCAATCATCTATTTGTTTCTCGTTAAAATACTGAGTAAGATATTGAAAAGGGGAGAAGATCGGTTTTTATTGCATGTATCGACGTTTCAGCCGGATTAGAGCGGTTTTAAGTGTACATCTTCCATCGTTAATATAAACGGAAAATCAAGAACATTATAGTTAATTCTAATGAAAACACATTGTTTTTTATCATTTGTATTGGAAACAACATTGTCATATGTCTTTTCTTGGATGTAAATAATACAAAACCTCGCTCTATGATTTGAAGTTAAAGTCCTCAAATATGGTTATATAGTGACTTTTTTCACGTTTTTCATGTAGATTGATATTACGTAAATATATTCATTTTTACCAATATTTCGATACTATTTCATGTAGTATCACGATATGTGATTTGGCCTTCAAATCTCAGAATTTCGCATAATATTGCATTTTAAGCAAGTTTTCTTGCATTTTGTTTCGTACGAAAAATCATCGAATAAAGCAATATTTTGACGTTTATCATCTCCTTTTCCTTCATGTGATTTAAACAAAATATCATCGAATTAGGCAATATTTTGCCGTTTTCCACGTTTTTGTGAATTTTCAGTCCATGGGTTTTAATTTATATATATACGATAAAAATGATGCAAACACATAATTGATTAGATAATAACCTTATATACTTCATTTTCAATCATCTATTTGTTTCTCGTTAAAATACTGAGTAAGATATTGAAAAGGGGAGAAGTTCGGTTTTTATTGCATATATCGACGTTTCAGCCGGATTAGAGCGGTTTTACGTGTACATCTTCCCTCGTTAATATAAACGGAAAATCAAGAACATTATAGTTAATTCTAATGAAAACACATTGTTTTTTATCATTTGTATTGGAAACAACATTGTCATATGTCTTTTCTTGGAACTTAATAATACGAAACCTCGCTCAATTATTTGAAGTTAAAATCCTCAAATATGGTTATATAGTGACTTTTTTCACGTTTTTCATGTAGTTTGATATTACGTAAATATATTCATTTTTACCAATATTTCGATACTATTTCATGTAGTATCACGATATGTGATTTGGCCTTCAAATCTCAGAATTTCGCATAATATTGCATTTTAAGCAAGTTTTCTTGCATTTTGCTTCGTACGAAAAATCATCGAATTTAGTAATATTTTAACGTTTATCATCTCCTTTTCCTTCATGTGATTTAAACAAAATATCATCGAATTAGGCAATATTTTGCCGTTTTCCACGTTATTGTGAATTTTCCGTCCATGGGTATTAATTCATATATATATACGATAAAAATGATGCAAACACATAATTGATTAGATAATAACCTTAAATACTTCATTTTCAATCATCTATTTGTTTCTCGTTAAAATACTGAGTAAGATATTGAAAAGGGGAGAAGTTCTGTTTTTATTGCATATATCGACGTTTCAGCCGGAATAGAGCGATTTTCGTGTACATCTTCCATCGGTAATATAAACGGAAAACCAGGAACATTTTAGTTAATTCTAATGAAAACACTTTGATTTTTATCATTTGTATTGGAAACAACATTGTCATATGTCTTTTCTTGGATCCAAATGATACGAAACCTTGCTCTATGATTTGAAGTTAAAATCCTCAAATATGGTTAAATAGTGACTTTTTTCATGTAGTTTGATATTACGTAAATATATTCATTTTTACCAATATTTCGATACTATTTCATGAAGTATCACGATATGTGATTTGGCCTTGAAATCACAGAATTTCGCATAATATTGCATTTTAAGCAAGTTTTCTTGCATTTTGTTTCGTACGGAAAATCATCGAATTCAGCAATATTTTGACGTTTATCATCCCCCTTTTCCTTCATGTGATTTAAACAAAATATCATCGAATTAGGCAATATTTTGCCGTTTTCCACGTTTTTGTGAATTTTCAGTCCATGGGTTTTAATTCATATATATACGATAAAAATGATGCAAACACATAATTGATTAGATAATAACCTTAAATACTTCATTTTCAATCATCTATTTGTTTCTCGTTAAAATACTGAGTAAGATATTGAAAAGGGGAGAAGTTCGGTTTTTATTGCATGTATCGACGTTTCAGCCGGATTAGAGCCGTTTTAAGTGTACATCTTCCATCGTTAATATAAACGGAAAATCAAGAACATTATAGTTAATTCTAATGAAAACACATTGTTTTTTATCATTTATATTGGAAACAACATTGTCATATGTCTTTTCTTGGATGTAAATAATACAAAACCTCGCTCTATGATTTGAAGTTAAAGTCCTCAAATATGGTTATATAGTGACTTTTTTCACGTTTTTCATGTAGATTGATATTACGTAAATATATTCATTTTTACCAATATTTCGATACTATTTCATGTAGAATCACGATATGTGATTTGGCCTTCAAATCTCAGAATTTCGCATAATATTGCATTTTAAGCAAGTTTTCTTGCATTTTGTTTCGTACGAAAAATCATCGAATAAAGCAATATTTTGACGTTTATCATCTCCTTTTCCTTCATGTGATTTAAACAAAATATCATCGAATTAGGCAATATTTTGCCGTTTTCCACGTTTTTGTGAATTTTCAGTCCATGGGTTTTAATTCATATATATACGATAAAAATGATGCAAACACATAATTGATTAGATAATAACCTTAAATACTTCATTTTCAATCATCTATTTGTTTCTCGTTAAAATACTGAGTAAGATATTGAAAAGGGGAGAAGTTCGGTTTTTATTGCATATATCGACGTTTCAGCCGGATTAGAGCGGTTTTACGTGTACATCTTCCCTCGTTAATATAAACGGAAAATCAAGAACATTATAGTTAATTCTAATGGAAACACATTGTTTTTTATCATTTGTATTGGAAACAAGATTGTCATATGTCTTTTCTTGGAACTTAATAATACGAAACCTCGCTCAATTATTTGAAGTTAAAATCCTCAAATATGGTTATATAGTGACTTTTTTCACGTTTTTCATGTAGTTTGATATTACGTAAATATATTCATTTTTACCAATATTTCGATACTATTTCATGTAGTATCACGATATGTGATTTGGCCTTCAAATCTCAGAATTTCGCATAATATTGCATTTTAAGCAAGTTTTCTTGCATTTTGCTTCGTACGAAAAATCATCGAATTTAGTAATATTTTAACGTTTATCATCTCCTTTTCCTTCATGTGATTTAAACAAAATATCATCGAATTAGGCAATATTTTGCCGTTTTCCACGTTTTTGTGAATTTTCCGTCCATGGGTATTAATTCATATATATATACGATAAAAATGATGCAAACACATAATTGATTAGATAATAACCTTAAATACTTCATTTTCAATCATCTATTTGTTTCTCGTTAAAATACTGAGTAAGATATTGAAAAGGGGAGAAGTTCGGTTTTTATTGCATATATCGAAGTTTCAGCCGGATTAGAGCGGTTTTAAGTGTATATCTTCCATCGTTAATATAAACGGAAAATCAAGAACATTATAGTTAATTCTAATGAAAACACATTGTTTTTTATCATTTGTATTGGAAACAACATTGTCATATGTCTTTTCTTGGATCTAAATAATACGAAACCTCGCTCTATGATTTGAAGTTAAAATCCTCAAATATGGTTATATAGTGACTTTTTTCACGTTTTTCATGTAGATTGATATTACGTAAATATATTCATTTTTACCAATATTTCGATACTATTTCATGTAGTATCACGATATGTGATCTGGCCTTCAAATCTCAGAATTTCGCATAATATTGCATTTTAAGCAAGTTTTCTTGCATTTTGTTTCGTACGAAAAATCATCGAATATAGCAATATTTTGACGTTTATCATCTTCTTTTCCGTCATGTGATTTAAACAAAATATCATCGAATTAGGCAATATTTTGCCGTTTTCCACGTTTTTCTGATTTTTCAGTCCATGGGTTTTAATTCATATATATACGATAAAAATGATGCAAACACATAATTGATTAGATAATAACCTTAAATACTTCATTTTCAATCATCTATTTGTTTCTCGTTAAAATACTGAGTAAGATATTGAAAAGGGGAGAAGTTCGGTTTTTATTGCATATATCGACGTTTCAGCCGGATTAGAGCGGTTTTACGTGTACATCTTCCCTCGTTAATATAAACGGAAAATCAAGAACATTATAGTTAATTCTAATGAAAACACATTGTTTTTTATCATTTGTATTGGAAACAACATTGTCATATGTCTTTTCTTGGAACTAAATAATACGAAACCTCGCTCAATGATTTGAAGTTAAAATCCTCAAATATGGTTATATAGTGACTTTTTTCACGTTTTTCATGTACTTTGATATTACGTAAATGTATGCATTTTTACCAATATTTCGATACTAATTCATGTCGTATCACGATATGTGATTTGGCCTTCAAATCTCAGAATTTCGCATAATATTGCATTTTGAGCAAGTTTTCTTGCATTTTGTTTCGTACGAAAAATCATCGAATATAGCAATATTTTGACGTTTATCATCTCCTTTTCCTTCATGTGATTTAAACAAAATATCATCGAATTAGGCAATATTTTGCCGTTTTCCACGTTTTTGTGAATTTTCAGTCCATGGGTTTTAATTCATATATATACGATAAAAATGATGCAAACACATAATTGATTAGATAATAACCTTAAATACTTCATTTTCAATCAACTATTTCTTTCTCGTTAAAATACTGAGTAAGATATTGAAAAGGGGAGAAGTTCTGTTTTTATTGCATATATCGACGTTTCAGCCGGAATAGAGCGATTTTCGTGTACATCTTCCATCGGTAATATAAACGGAAAACCAGGAACATTTTAGTTAATTCTAATGAAAACACTTTGATTTTTATCATTTGTATTGGAAACAACATTGTCATATGTCTTTTCTTGGATCCAAATGATACGAAACCTTGCTCTATGATTTGAAGTTAAAATCCTCAAATATGGTTAAATAGTGACTTTTTTCATGTAGTTTGATATTACGTAAATATATTCATTTTTACCAATATTTCGATACTATTTCATGAAGTATCACGATATGTGATTTGGCCTTGAAATCACAAAATTTCGCATAATATTGCATTTTAAGCAAGTTTTCTTGCATTTTGTTTCGTACGGAAAATCATCGAATTTAGCAATATTTTGACGTTTATCATCCCCCTTTTCCTTCATGTGATTTAAACAAAATATCATCGAATTAGGCAATATTTTGCCGTTTTCCACGTTTTTGTGAATTTTCAGTCCATGGGTTTTAATTTATATATATATACGATAAAAATGATGCAAACACATAATTGATTAGATAATAACCTTAAATACTTCATTTTCAATCAACTATTTCTTTCTCGTTAAAATACTGAGTAAGATATTGAAAAGGGGAGAAGTTCGGTTTTTATTGCATATATCGACGTTTCAGCCGGATTAGAGCGGTTTTACGTGTGCATCTTCCATCGTTAATATAAACGGAAAATCAATAACATTATAGTTAATTCTAATGAAAACACATTGTTTTTTATCATTTGTATTGGAAACAACATTGTCATATGTCTTTTCTTGGAACTAAATAATACGAAACCTTGCTCTATGATTTGAAGTTAAAATCCTCAAATATGGTTAAATAGTGACTTTTTTCACGTTTTTCATGTAGTTTGATATTACGTAAATATATTCATTTTTACCAATATTTCGGTACTATTTCATGTAGTATCACGATATGTGATTTGGCCTTGAAATCACAGAATTTCGCATAATATTGCATTTTAAGCAAGTTTTCTTGCATTTTGTTTCGTACGGAAAATCATCGAATTTAGCAATATTTTGACGTTTATCATCCCCTTTTCCTTCATGTGATTTAAACAAAATATCATCGAATTAGGCAATATTTTGCCGTTTTCCACGTTTTTGTGAATTTTCAGTCCATGGGTTTTAATTCATATATATACGATAAAAATGATGCAAACACATAATTGATTAGATAATAACCTTAAATACTTCATTTTCAATCATCTATTTGTTTCTCGTTAAAATACTGAGTAAGATATTGAAAAGGGGAGAAGTTCGGTTTTTATTGCATGTATCGACGTTTCAGCCGGATTAGAGCGGTTTTAAGTGTACATCTTCCATCGTTAATATAAACGGAAAATCAAGAACATTATAGTTAATTCTAATGAAAACACATTGTTTTTTATCATTTGTATTGGAAACAACATTGTCATATGTCTTTTCTTGGATGTAAATAATACAAAACCTCGCTCTATGATTTGAAGTTAAAATCCTCAAATATGGTTATATAGTGACTTTATTCACGTTTTTCATGTAGATTGATATTACGTAAATATATTCATTTTTACCAATATTTCTATACTATTTCATGTAGTATCACGATATGTGATATGGCCTTCAAATCTCAGAATTTCGCATAATATTGCATTTTAAGCAAGTTTTCTTGCATTTTGTTTCGTACGAAAAATCATCGAATATAGCAATATTTTGACGTTTATCATCTCCTTTTCCTTCATGTGATTTAAACAAAATATCATCGAATTAGGCAATATTTTGCCGTTTTCCACGTTTTTGTGAATTTTCAGTCCATGGGTTTTAATTCATATATATACGATAAAAATGATGCAAACACATAATTGAATATTATCAACATCATGATAATAACCTTAAATACTTCATTTTCAATCATCTATTTGTTTCTCGTTAAAATACTGAGTAAGATATTGAAAAGGGGAGAAGTTCGGTTTTTATTGCATATATCGACGTTTCAGCCGGAATAGAGCGGTTTTACGTGTACATCTTCCCTCGTTAATATAAACGGAAAATCAAGAACATTATAGTTAATTCTAATGAAAACACATTGTTTTTTATCATTTGTATTGGAAACAACATTGTCATATGTCTTTTCTTGGAACTAAATAATACGAAACCTTGCTCTATGATTTGAAGTTAAAATCCTCAAATATGGTTAAATAGTGACTTTTTTCACGTTTTTCATGTAGTTTGATATTACGTAAATATATTCATTTTTACCAATATTTCGGTACTATTTCATGTAGTATCACGATATGTGATTTGGCCTTGAAATCACAGAATTTCGCATAATATTGCATTTTAAGCAAGTTTTCTTGCATTTTGTTTCGTACGGAAAATCATCGAATTTAGCAATATTTTGACGTTTATCATCCGCTTTTCCTTCATGTGATTTAAACAAAATATCATCGAATTAGGCAATATTTTGCCGTTTTCCACGTTTTTGTGAATTTTCAGTCCATGGGTTTTAATTCATATATATACGATAAAAATGATGCAAACACATAATTGATTAGATAATAACCTTAAATACTTCATTTTCAATCATCTATTTGTTTCTCGTTAAAATACTGAGTAAGATATTGAAAAGGGGAGAAGTTCGGTTTTTATTGCATGTATCGACGTTTCAGCCGGATTAGAGCGGTTTTAAGTGTACATCTTCCATCGTTAATATAAACGGAAAATCAAGAACATTATAGTTAATTCTAATGAAAACACATTGTTTTTTATCATTTGTATTGGAAACAACATTGTCATATGTCTTTTCTTGGAACTAAATAATACGAAACCTCGCTCTATGATTTCAAGTTAAAATCCTCAAATATGGTTATATAGTGACTTTTTTCACGTTTTTCATGTAGATTGATATTACGTAAATATATTCATTTTTAACAATATTTCGATACTATTTCATGTAGTATCACGATATGTGATTTGGCCTTCAAATCTCAGAATTTCGCATAATATTGCATTTTAAGGAAGTTTTCTTGCATTTTGTTTCGTACGAAAAATCATCGAATATAGCAATATTTTGACGTTTATCATCTTCTTTTCCTTCATGTGATTTAAACAAAATATCATCGAATTAGGCAATATTTTGCCGTTTTCCACGTTTTTCTGAATTTTCCGTCCATGGGTTTTAATTCATATATATACGATAAAAATGATGCAAACACATAATTGATTAGATAATAACCTTAAATACTTCATTTTCAATCATCTATTTGTTTCTCGTTAAAATACTAGAGTAAGATATTGAAAAGGGGAGAAGTTCGGTTTTTATTGCATATATCGACGTTTCAGCCGGAATAGAGCGGTTTTACGTGTACATCTTCCCTCGTTAATATAAACGGAAAATCAAGAACATTATAGTTAATTCTAATGAAAACACATTGTTTTTTATCATTTGTATTGGAAACAACATTGTCATATGTCTTTTCTTGGAACTAAATAATACGAAACCTCGCTCAATGATTTGAAGTTAAAATCCTCAAATATGGTTATATAGTGACTTTTTTCACGTTTTTCATGTACTTTGATATTACGTAAATGTATGCATTTTTACCAATATTTCGATACTAATTCATGTCGTATCACGATATGTGATTTGGCCTTCAAATCTCAGAATTTCGCATAATATTGCATTTTGAGCAAGTTTTCTTGCATTTTGTTTCGTACGAAAAATCATCGAATATAGCAATATTTTGACGTTTATCATCTCCTTTTCCTTCATGTGATTTAAACAAAATATCATCGAATTAGGCAATATTTTGCCGTTTTCCACGTTTTTGTGAATTTTCAGTCCATGGGTTTTAATTCATATATATACGATAAAAATGATGCAAACACATAATTGATTAGATAATAACCTTAAATACTTCATTTTCAATCAACTATTTCTTTCTCGTTAAAATACTGAGTAAGATATTGAAAAGGGGAGAAGTTCTGTTTTTATTGCATATATCGACGTTTCAGCCGGAATAGAGCGATTTTCGTGTACATCTTCCATCGGTAATATAAACGGAAAACCAGGAACATTTTAGTTAATTCTAATGAAAACACTTTGATTTTTATCATTTGTATTGGAAACAACATTGTCATATGTCTTTTCTTGGATCCAAATGATACGAAACCTTGCTCTATGATTTGAAGTTAAAATCCTCAAATATGGTTAAATAGTGACTTTTTTCATGTAGTTTGATATTACGTAAATATATTCATTTTTACCAATATTTCGATACTATTTCATGAAGTATCACGATATGTGATTTGGCCTTGAAATCACAGAATTTCGCATAATATTGCATTTTAAGCAAGTTTTCTTGCATTTTGTTTCGTACGGAAAATCATCGAATTTAGCAATATTTTGACGTTTATCATCCCCCTTTTCCTTCATGTGATTTAAACAAAATATCATCGAATTAGGCAATATTTTGCCGTTTTCCACGTTTTTGTGAATTTTCAGTCCATGGGTTTTAATTTATATATATACGATAAAAATGATGCAAACACATAATTGATTAGATAATAACCTTAAATACTTCATTTTCAATCAACTATTTCTTTCTCGTTAAAATACTGAGTAAGATATTGAAAAGGGGAGAAGTTCGGTTTTTATTGCATATATCGACGTTTCAGCCGGATTAGAGCGGTTTTACGTGTGCATCTTCCATCGTTAATATAAACGGAAAATCAATAACATTATAGTTAATTCTAATGAAAACACATTGTTTTTTATCATTTGTATTGGAAACAACATTGTCATATGTCTTTTCTTGGAACTAAATAATACGAAACCTTGCTCTATGATTTGAAGTTAAAATCCTCAAATATGGTTAAATAGTGACTTTTTTCACGTTTTTCATGTAGTTTGATATTACGTAAATATATTCATTTTTACCAATATTTCGGTACTATTTCATGTAGTATCACGATATGTGATTTGGCCTTGAAATCACAGAATTTCGCATAATATTGCATTTTAAGCAAGTTTTCTTGCATTTTGTTTCGTACGGAAAATCATCGAATTTAGCAATATTTTGACGTTTATCATCCCCTTTTCCTTCATGTGATTTAAACAAAATATCATCGAATTAGGCAATATTTTGCCGTTTTCCACGTTTTTGTGAATTTTCAGTCCATGGGTTTTAATTCATATATATACGATAAAAATGATGCAAACACATAATTGATTAGATAATAACCTTAAATACTTCATTTTCAATCATCTATTTGTTTCTCGTTAAAATACTGAGTAAGATATTGAAAAGGGGAGAAGTTCGGTTTTTATTGCATGTATCGACGTTTCAGCCGGATTAGAGCGGTTTTAAGTGTACATCTTCCATCGTTAATATAAACGGAAAATCAAGAACATTATAGTTAATTCTAATGAAAACACATTGTTTTTTATCATTTGTATTGGAAACAACATTGTCATATGTCTTTTCTTGGATGTAAATAATACAAAACCTCGCTCTATGATTTGAAGTTAAAATCCTCAAATATGGTTATATAGTGACTTTATTCACGTTTTTCATGTAGATTGATATTACGTAAATATATTCATTTTTACCAATATTTCGATACTATTTCATGTAGTATCACGATATGTGATATGGCCTTCAAATCTCAGAATTTCGCATAATATTGCATTTTAAGCAAGTTTTCTTGCATTTTGTTTCGTACGAAAAATCATCGAATATAGCAATATTTTGACGTTTATCATCTCCTTTTCCTTCATGTGATTTAAACAAAATATCATCGAATTAGGCAATATTTTGCCGTTTTCCACGTTTTTGTGAATTTTCAGTCCATGGGTTTTAATTCATATATATACGATAAAAATGATGCAAACACATAATTGAATATTATCAACATCATGATAATAACCTTAAATACTTCATTTTCAATCATCTATTTGTTTCTCGTTAAAATACTGAGTAAGATATTGAAAAGGGGAGAAGTTCGGTTTTTATTGCATATATCGACGTTTCAGCCGGAATAGAGCGGTTTTACGTGTACATCTTCCCTCGTTAATATAAACGGAAAATCAAGAACATTATAGTTAATTCTAATGAAAACACATTGTTTTTTATCATTTGTATTGGAAACAACATTGTCATATGTCTTTTCTTGGAACTAAATAATACGAAACCTTGCTCTATGATTTGAAGTTAAAATCCTCAAATATGGTTAAATAGTGACTTTTTCACGTTTTTCATGTAGTTTGATATTACGTAAATATATTCATTTTTACCAATATTTCGGTACTATTTCATGTAGTATCACGATATGTGATTTGGCCTTGAAATCACAGAATTTCGCATAATATTGCATTTTAAGCAAGTTTTCTTGCATTTTGTTTCGTACGGAAAATCATCGAATTTAGCAATATTTTGACGTTTATCATCCGCTTTTCCTTCATGTGATTTAAACAAAATATCATCGAATTAGGCAATATTTTGCCGTTTTCCACGTTTTTGTGAATTTTCAGTCCATGGGTTTTAATTCATATATATACGATAAAAATGATGAAAACACATAATTGATTAGATAATAACCTTAAATACTTCATTTTCAATCATCTATTTGTTTCTCGTTAAAATACTGAGTAAGATATTGAAAAGGGGAGAAGTTCGGTTTTTATTGCATGTATCGACGTTTCAGCCGGATTAGAGCGGTTTTAAGTGTACATCTTCCATCGTTAATATAAACGGAAAATCAAGAACATTATAGTTAATTCTAATGAAAACACATTGTTTTTTATCATTTGTATTGGAAACAACATTGTCATATGTCTTTTCTTGGAACTAAATAATACGAAACCTCGCTCTATGATTTCAAGTTAAAATCCTCAAATATGGTTATATAGTGACTTTTTTCACGTTTTTCATGTAGTTTGATATTACGTAAATATATTCATTTTTACCAATATTTCGATACTATTTCATGTAGTATCACGATATGTGATTTGGCCTTCAAATCTCAGAATTTCGCTTAATATTTCATTTTGAGCAAGTTTTCTTGCATTTTGTTTCGTACGAAAAATCATTGAATTTAGCAATATTTTAACGTTCATCATCTCCTTTTCCTTCATGTGATTTAAACAAAATATCATCGAATTAGGCAATATTTTGCCGTTTTCCACGTTTTTGTGAATTTTCAGTCCATGGGTTTTAATTCATATATATACGATAAAAATGATGCAAACACATAATTGATTAGATAATAACCTTAAATACTTCATTTTCAATCATCTATTTGTTTCTCGTTAAAATACTGAGTAAGATATTGAAAAGGGGAGAAGTTCGGTTTTTATTGCATATATCGAAGTTTCAGGCGGATTAGAGCGGTTTTAAGTGTATATCTTCCATCGTTAATATAAACGGAAAATCAAGAACATTATAGTTAATTCTAATGAAAACACATTGTTTTTTATCATTTGTATTGGAAACAACATTGTCATATGTCTTTTCTTGGATGTAAATAATACGAAACCTCGCTCTATGATTTGAAGTTAAAATCCTCAAATATGGTTATATAGTGACTTTTTTCACGTTTTTCATGTAGATTGATATTACGTAAATATATTCATTTTTACCAATATTTCGATACTATTTCATGTAGTATCACGATATGTGATTTGGCCTTCAAATCTCAGAATTTCGCATAATATTGCATTTTAAGGAAGTTTTCTTGCATTTTGTTTCGTACGAAAAATCATCGAATATAGCAATATTTTGACGTTTATCATCTTCTTTTCCTTCATGTGATTTAAACAAAATATCATCGAATTAGGCAATATTTTGCCGTTTTCCACGTTTTTCTGAATTTTCCGTCCATGGGTTTTAATTCATATATATACGATAAAAATGATGCAAACACATAATTGATTAGATAATAACCTTAAATACTTCATTTTCAATCATCTATTTGTTTCTCGTTAAAATACTAGAGTAAGATATTGAAAAGGGGAGAAGTTCGGTTTTTATTGCATATATCGACGTTTCAGCCGGAATAGAGCGGTTTTACGTGTACATCTTCCCTCGTTAATATAAACGGAAAATCAAGAACATTATAGTTAATTCTAATGAAAACACATTGTTTTTTATCATTTGTATTGGAAACAACATTGTCATATGTCTTTTCTTGGAACTAAATAATACGAAACCTCGCTCTATGATTTCAAGTTAAAATCCTCAAATATGGTTATATAGTGACTTTTTTCACGTTTTTCATGTAGTTTGATATTACGTAAATATATTCATTTTTACCAATATTTCGATACTATTTCATGTAGTATCACGATATGTGATTTGGCCTTCAAATCTCAGAATTTCGCATAATATTGCATTTTAAGCAAGTTTTCTTCCATTTTGCTTCGTACGAAAAATCATCGAATTTAGCAATATTTTAACGTTTATCATCTCCTTTTCTTTCATGTGATTTAAACAAAATATCATCGAATTAGGCAATATTTTGCCGTTTTCCACGTTTTTGTGAATTTTCAGTCCATGGGTTTTAATTCATATATATACGATAAAAATGATGCAAACACATAATTGATTAGATAATAACCTTAAATACTTCATTTTCAATCAACTATTTCTTTCTCGTTAAAATACTGAGTAAGATATTGAAAAGGGGAGAAGTTCTGTTTTTATTGCATATATCGACGTTTCAGCCGGAATAGAGCGGTTTTCGTGTACATCTTCCATCGGTAATATAAACGGAAAACCAGGAACATTTTAGTTAATTCTAATGAAAACACTTTGATTTGTATCATTTGTATTGGAAACAACATTGTCATATGTCTTTTCTTGGATCCAAATAATACGAAACCTTGCTCTATGATTTGAAGTTAAAATCCTCAAAAATGGTTAAATAGTGACTTTTTTCACGTTTTTCTTGTAGTTTGATATTACGTAAATATATTCATTTGTACCAATGTTTCGATACTATTTCATGTAGTATCACGATATGTGATTTAGCCTTGAAATCACAGAATTTCGCATAATATTGCATTTTAAGCAAGTTTTCTTGCATTTTGTTTCGTACGGAAAATCATCGAATTTAGCAATATTTTGACGTTTATCATCCCCTTTTCCTTCATGTGATTTAAACAAAATATCATCGAATTAGGCAATATTTTGCCGTTTTCCACGTTTTTTGTGAATTTTCCGTCCATGGGTATTAATTCATATATATACGATAAAAATGATGCAAACACATAATTGATTAGATAATAACCTTAAATACTTCATTTTCAATCATCTATTTGTTTCTCGTTAAAATACTGAGTAAGATATTGAAAAGGGGAGAAGTTCGGTTTTTATTGCATATATCGACGTTTCAACCGGATTAGGGCGGTTTTACGTGTACATCTTCCCTCGTAATTATAAACGGAAAATCAAGAACATTATAGTTAATTCTAATGAAAACACATTGTTTTTTATCATTTGTATTGGAAACAACATTGTCATATGTCTTTTCTTGGATCTAAATAATACGAAACCTCGCTCTATGATTTGAAGTTAAAATCCTCAAATATGGTTATATAGTGACTTTTTTCACGTTTTTCATGTAGTTTGATATTACGTAAATATATTCATTTTTACCAATATTTCGATACTATTTCATGTAGTATCACGATATGTGATTTGGCCTTCAAATCTCAGAATTTCGCATAATATTGCATTTTTAGCAAGTTTTCTTGCATTTTGTTTCGTACGAAAAATCATCGAATATAGCAATATTTTGACGTTTATCATCTCCTTTTCCTTCATGTGATTTAAACAAAATATCATCGAATTAGGCAATATTTTGCCGTTTTCCACGTTTTTGTGAATTTTCAGTCCATGGGTTTTAATTCATATATATACGATAAAAATGATGCAAACACATAATTGATTAGATAATAACCTTAAATACTTCATTTTCAATCATCTATTTGTTTCTCGTTAAAATACTGAGTAAGATATTGAAAAGGGGAGAAGTTCGGTTTTTATTGCATATATCGACGTTTCAGCCGGATTAGAGGGGTTTTACGTGTACATCTTCCCTCGTTAATATAAACGGAAAATCAAGAACATTATAGTTAATTCTAATGAAAACACATTGTTTTTTATCATTTGTATTGGAAACAACATTGTCATATGTCTTTTCTTGGAACTAAATAATACGAAACCTCGCTGAATGATTTGAAGTTAAAATCCTCAAATATGGTTATATAGTGACTTTTTTCACGTTTTTCATGTAGTTTGATATTACGTAAATATATTCATTTTTACCAATATTTCGATACTATTTCATGTAGTATCACGATATGTGATTTGGCCTTCAAATCTCAGAATTTCGCATAATATTGCATTTTAAGCAAGTTTTCTTGCATTTTGCTTCGTACGAAAAATCATCGAATTTAGCAATATTTTAACGTTTATCATCTCCTTTTCCTTCATGTGATTTAAACTAAATATCATCGAATTAGGCAATATTTTGCCGTTTTCCACGTTTTTGTGAATTTTCCGTCCATGGGTATTAATTCATATATATATACGATAAAAATGATGCAAACACATAATTGATTAGATAATAACCTTAAATACTTCATTTTCAATCATCTATTTGTTTCTCGTTAAAATACTAGAGTAAGATATTGAAAAGGGGAGAAGTTCGGTTTTTATTGCATATATCGACGTTTCAGCCGGAATAGAGCGGTTTTACGTGTACATCTTCCCTCGTTAATATAAACGGAAAATCAAGAACATTATAGTTAATTCTAATGAAAACACATTGTTTTTTATCATTTGTATTGGAAA
This sequence comes from Procambarus clarkii, assembly GCF_040958095.1. Lineage (NCBI taxonomy): Eukaryota > Metazoa > Arthropoda > Malacostraca > Decapoda > Cambaridae > Procambarus > Procambarus clarkii. Next base: position 18,468,719 of record NC_091240.1, on the reverse strand, counting down.
CAACATTGTCATATGTCTTTTCTTGGAACTAAATAATACGAAACCTCGCTCTATGATTTCAAGTTAAAATCCTCAAATATGGTTATATAGTGACTTTTTTCACGTTTTTCATGTAGTTTGATATTACGTAAATATATTCATTTTTACCAATATTTCGATACTATTTCATGTAGTATCACGATATGTGATTTGGCCTTCAAATCTCAGAATTTCGCATAATATTGCATTTTAAGCAAGTTTTCTTCCATTTTGCTTCGTACGAAAAATCATCGAATTTAGCAATATTTTAACGTTTATCATCTCCTTTTCTTTCATGTGATTTAAACAAAATATCATCGAATTAGGCAATATTTTGCCGTTTTCCACGTTTTTGTGAATTTTCAGTCCATGGGTTTTAATTCATATATATACGATAAAAATGATGCAAACACATAATTGATTAGATAATAACCTTAAATACTTCATTTTCAATCAACTATTTCTTTCTCGTTAAAATACTGAGTAAGATATTGAAAAGGGGAGAAGTTCTGTTTTTATTGCATATATCGACGTTTCAGCCGGAATAGAGCGGTTTTCGTGTACATCTTCCATCGGTAATATAAACGGAAAACCAGGAACATTTTAGTTAATTCTAATGAAAACACTTTGATTTGTATCATTTGTATTGGAAACAACATTGTCATATGTCTTTTCTTGGATCCAAATAATACGAAACCTTGCTCTATGATTTGAAGTTAAAATCCTCAAAAATGGTCAAATAGTGACTTTTTTCACGTTTTTCTTGTAGTTTGATATTACGTAAATATATTCATTTGTACCAATGTTTCGATACTATTTCATGTAGTATCACGATATGTGATTTAGCCTTAAAATCACAGAATTTCGCATAATATTGCATTTTAAGCAAGTTTTCTTTCATTTTGTTTCGTACGGAAAATCATCGAATTTAGCAATATTTTGACGTTTATCATCCCCCTTTTCCTTCATGTGATTTAAACAAAATATCATCGAATTAGGCAATATTTTGCCGTTTTCCACGTTTTTTGTGAATTTTCCGTCCATGGGTATTAATTCATATATATACGATAAAAATGATGCAAACACATAATTGATTAGATAATAACCTTAAATACTTCATTTTCAATCATCTATTTGTTTCTCGTTAAAATACTGAGTAAGATATTGAAAAGGGGAGAAGTTCGGTTTTTATTGCATATATCGACGTTTCAACCGGATTAGGGCGGTTTTACGTGTACATCTTCCCTCGTAATTATAAACGGAAAATCAAGAACATTATAGTTAATTCTAATGAAAACACATTGTTTTTTATCATTTGTATTGGAAACAACATTGTCATATGTCTTTTCTTGGATCTAAATAATACGAAACCTCGCTCTATGATTTGAAGTTAAAATCCTCAAATATGGTTATATAGTGACTTTTTTCACGTTTTTCATGTAGTTTGATATTACGTAAATATATTCATTTTTACCAATATTTCGATACTATTTCATGTAGTATCACGATATGTGATTTGGCCTTCAAATCTCAGAATTTCGCATAATATTGCATTTTTAGCAAGTTTTCTTGCATTTTGTTTCGTACGAAAAATCATCGAATATAGCAATATTTTGACGTTTATCATCTCCTTTTCCTTCATGTGATTTAAACAAAATATCATCGAATTAGGCAATATTTTGCCGTTTTCCACGTTTTTGTGAATTTTCAGTCCATGGGTTTTAATTCATATATATACGATAAAAATGATGCAAACACATAATTGATTAGATAATAACCTTAAATACTTCATTTTCAATCATCTATTTGTTTCTCGTTAAAATACTGAGTAAGATATTGAAAAGGGGAGAAGTTCGGTTTTTATTGCATATATCGACGTTTCAGCCGGATTAGAGGGGTTTTACGTGTACATCTTCCCTCGTTAATATAAACGGAAAATCAAGAACATTATAGTTAATTCTAATGAAAACACATTGTTTTTTATCATTTGTATTGGAAACAACATTGTCATATGTCTTTTCTTGGAACTAAATAATACGAAACCTCGCTGAATGATTTGAAGTTAAAATCCTCAAATATGGTTATATAGTGACTTTTTTCACGTTTTTCATGTAGTTTGATATTACGTAAATATATTCATTTTTACCAATATTTCGATACTATTTCATGTAGTATCACGATATGTGATTTGGCCTTCAAATCTCAGAATTTCGCATAATATTGCATTTTAAGCAAGTTTTCTTGCATTTTGCTTCGTACGAAAAATCATCGAATTTAGCAATATTTTAACGTTTATCATCTCCTTTTCCTTCATGTGATTTAAACTAAATATCATCGAATTAGGCAATATTTTGCCGTTTTCCACGTTTTTGTGAATTTTCCGTCCATGGGTATTAATTCATATATATATACGATAAAAATGATGCAAACACATAATTGATTAGATAATAACCTTAAATACTTCATTTTCAATCATCTATTTGTTTCTCGTTAAAATACTGAGTAAGATATTGAAAAGGGGAGAAGTTCGGTTTTTATTGCATATATCGACGTTTCAGCCGGATTAGAGCGGTTTTAAGTGTATATCTTCCATCGTTAATATAAACGGAAAATCAAGAACATTATAGTTTATTCTAATGAAAACACATTGTTTTTTATCATTTGTATTGGAAACAACATTGTCATATGTCTTTTCTTGGATGTAAATAATACGAAACCTCGCTCTATGATTTGAAGTTAAAATCCTCAAATATGGTTATATAGTGACTTTTTTCACGTTTTTCATGTAGATTGATATTACGTAAATATATTCATTTTTACCAATATTTCGATACTATTTCATGTAGTATCACGATATGTGATTTGGCCTTCAAATCTCAGAATTTCGCATAATATTGCATTTTAAGCAAGTTTTCTTGCATTTTGTTTCGTACGAAAAATCATCGAATATAGCAATATTTTGACGTTTATCATCTTCTTTTCCTTCATGTGATTTAAACAAAATATCATCGAATAAGGCAATATTTTGCCGTTTTCCACGTTTTTGTGAATTTTCAGTCCATGGGTTTTAATTCATATATATACGATAAAAATGATGCAAACACATAATTGATTAGATAATAACCTTATATACTTCATTTTCAATCAACTATTTCTTTCTCGTTAAAATACTGAGTAAGATATTGAAAAGGGGAGAAGTTCTGTTTTTATTGCATATATCGACGTTTCAGCCGGAATAGAGCGGTTTTCGTGTACATCTTCCATCGGTAATATAAACGGAAAACCAGGAACATTTTAGTTAATTCTAATGAAAACACTTTGATTTGTATCATTTGTATTGGAAACAACATTGTCATATGTCTTTTCTTGGATCCAAATAATACGAAACCTTGCTCTATGATTTGAAGTTAAAATCCTCAAAAATGGTTAAATAGTGACTTTTTTCACGTTTTTCTTGTAGTTTGATATTACGTAAATATATTCATTTGTACCAATGTTTCGATACTATTTCATGTAGTATCACGATATGTGATTTAGCCTTAAAATCACAGAATTTCGCATAATATTGCATTTTAAGCAAGTTTTCTTTCATTTTGTTTCGTACGGAAAATCATCGAATTTAGCAATATTTTGACGTTTATCATCCCCTTTTCCTTCATGTGATTTAAACAAAATATCATCGAATTAGGCAATATTTTGCCGTTTTCCACGTTTTTTGTGAATTTTCCGTCCATGGGTATTAATTCATATATATACGATAAAAATGATGCAAACACATAATTGATTAGATAATAACCTTAAATACTTCATTTTCAATCATCTATTTGTTTCTCGTTAAAATACTGAGTAAGATATTGAAAAGGGGAGAAGTTCGGTTTTTATTGCATATATCGACGTTTCAACCGGATTAGGGCGGTTTTACGTGTACATCTTCCCTCGTAATTATAAACGGAAAATCAAGAACATTATAGTTAATTCTAATGAAAACACATTGTTTTTTATCATTTGTATTGGAAACAACATTGTCATATGTCTTTTCTTGGATCTAAATAATACGAAACCTCGCTCTATGATTTGAAGTTAAAATCCTCAAATATGGTTATATAGTGACTTTTTTCACGTTTTTCATGTAGTTTGATATTATGTAAATATATTCATTTTTACCAATATTTCGATACTATTTCATGTAGTATCACGATATGTGATTTGGCCTTCAAATCTCAGAATTTCGCATAATATTGCATTTTTAGCAAGTTTTCTTGCATTTTGTTTCGTACGAAAAATCATCGAATATAGCAATATTTTGACGTTTATCATCTCCTTTTCCTTCATGTGATTTAAACAAAATATCATCGAATTAGGCAATATTTTGCCGTTTTCCACGTTTTTGTGAATTTTCAGTCCATGGGTTTTAATTCATATATATACGATAAAAATGATGCAAACACATAATTGATTAGATAATAACCTTAAATACTTCATTTTCAATCATCTATTTGTTTCTCGTTAAAATACTGAGTAAGATATTGAAAAGGGGAGAAGTTCGGTTTTTATTGCATATATCGACGTTTCAGCCGGATTAGAGGGGTTTTACGTGTACATCTTCCCTCGTTAATATAAACGGAAAATCAAGAACATTATAGTTAATTCTAATGAAGACACATTGTTTTTTATCATTTGTATTGGAAACAACATTGTCATATGTCTTTTCTTGGAACTAAATAATACGAAACCTCGCTGAATGATTTGAAGTTAAAATCCTCAAATATGGTTATATAGTGACTTTTTTCACGTTTTTCATGTAGTTTGATATTACGTAAATATATTCATTTTTACCAATATTTCGATACTATTTCATGTAGTATCACGATATGTGATTTGGCCTTCAAATCTCAGAATTTCGCATAATATTGCATTTTAAGCAAGTTTTCTTGCATTTTGCTTCGTACGAAAAATCATCGAATTTAGCAATATTTTAACGTTTATCATCTCCTTTTCCTTCATGTGATTTAAACTAAATATCATCGAATTAGGCAATATTTTGCCGTTTTCCACGTTTTTGTGAATTTTCCGTCCATGGGTATTAATTCATATATATATACGATAAAAATGATGCAAACACATAATTGATTAGATAATAACCTTAAATACTTCATTTTCAATCATCTATTTGTTTCTCGTTAAAATACTGAGTAAGATATTGAAAAGGGGAGAAGTTCGGTTTTTATTGCATATATCGACGTTTCAGCCGGATTAGAGCGGTTTTAAGTGTATATCTTCCATCGTTAATATAAACGGAAAATCAAGAACATTATAGTTTATTCTAATGAAAACACATTGTTTTTTATCATTTGTATTGGAAACAACATTGTCATATGTCTTTTCTTGGATGTAAATAATACGAAACCTCGCTCTATGATTTGAAGTTAAAATCCTCAAATATGGTTATATAGTGACTTTTTTCACGTTTTTCATGTAGATTGATATTACGTAAATATATTCATTTTTACCAATATTTCGATACTATTTCATGTAGTATCACGATATGTGATTTGGCCTTCAAATCTCAGAATTTCGCATAATATTGCATTTTAAGCAAGTTTTCTTGCATTTTGTTTCGTATGAAAAATCATCGAATATAGCAATATTTTGACGTTTATCATCTTCTTTTCCTTCATGTGATTTAAACAAAATATCATCGAATAAGGCAATATTTTGCCGTTTTCCACGTTTTTGTGAATTTTCAGTCCATGGGTTTTAATTCATATATATACGATAAAAATGATGCAAACACATAATTGATTAGATAATAACCTTAAATACTTCATTTTCAATCAACTATTTCTTTCTCGTTAAAATACTGAGTAAGATATTGAAAAGGGGAGAAGTTCTGTTTTTATTGCATATATCGACGTTTCAGCCGGAATAGAGCGATTTTCGTGTACATCTTCCATCGGTAATATAAACGGAAAACCAGGAACATTTTAGTTATTTCTAATGAAAACACTTTGATTTTTATCATTTGTATTGGAAACAACAATGTCATATGTCTTTTCTTGGATCCAAATAATACGAAACCTTGCTCTATGATTTGAAGTTAAAATCCTCAAATATGGTTAAATAGTGACTTTTTTCACGTTTTTCATGTAGTTTGATATTACGTAAATATATTCATTTTTACCAATATTTCGATACTATTTCATGTAGTATCACGATATGTGATTTGGCCTTCAAATCTCAGAATTTCGCATAATATTGCATTTTAAGCAAGTTTTCTTGCATTTTGCTTCGTACGAAAAATCATTGAATTTAGCAATATTTTAACGTTCATCATCTACTTTTCCTTCATGTGATTTAAACAAAATATCATCAAATTAGGCAATATTTTGCCGTTTTCCACGTTTTTGTGAATTTTCCGTCCATGGGTATTAATTCATATATATATACGATAAAAATGATGCAAACACATAATTGATTAGATAATAACCTTAAATACTTCATTTTTAATCATCTATTTGTTTCTCGATAAAATACTGAGTAAGATATTGAAAAGGGGAGAAGTTCGGTTTTTATTGCATATATCGACATTTCAGCCGGATTAGAGCGGTTTTACGTGTACATCTTCCATCGTTAATATAAACGGAAAATCAATAACATTATAGTTAATTCTAATGAAAACACATTGTTTTTTATCATTTGTATTGGAAACAACATTGTCATATGTCTTTTCTTGGAACTAAATAATACAAAACCTCGCTCTATGATTTGAAGTTAAAATCCTCAAATATGGTTATATAGTGACTTTTTTCACGTTTTTCACGTAGTTTGATATTACGTAAATATATTCATTTTTAACAATATTTCGATACTATTTCATGTAGTATCACGATATGTGATTTGGCCTTCAAATCTCAGAATTTCGCATAATATTGCATTTTAAGCAAGTTTTCTTGCATTTTGCTTCGTACGAAAAATCATCGAATTTAGCAATATTTTAACGTTTATCATCTCCTTTTCCTTCATGTGATTTAAACAAAATATCATCGAATTAGGCAATATTTTGCCGTTTTCCACGTTTTTGTGAATTTTCCGTCCATGGGTATTAATTCATATATATATACGATAAAAATGATGCAAACACATAATTGATTAGATAATAACCTTAAATACTTCATTTTCAATCATCTATTTGTTTCTCGTTAAAATACTGAGTAAGATATTGAAAAGGGGAGAAGTTCGGTTTTTATTGCATATATCGACGTTTCAGCCGGATAAGTGTACATCTTCCATCGTTAATATAAACGGAAAATCAAGAACATTATAGTTAATTCTAATGAAAACACATTGTTTTTTATCATTTGTATTGGAAACAACATTGTCATATGTCTTTTCTTGGATGTAAATAATACAAAACCTCGCTCTATGATTTGAAGTTAAAATCCTCAAATATGGTTATATAGTGACTTTTTTCACGTTTTTCATGTAGATTGATATTACGTAAATATATTCATTTTTACCAATATTTCGATACTATTTCATGTAGTATCACGATATGTGATATGGCCTTCAAATCTCAGAATTTCGCATAATATTGCATTTTAAGTAAGTTTTCTTGCATTTTGTTTCGTACGAAAAATCATCGAATAAAGCAATATTTTGACGTTTATCATCTCCTTTTCCTTCATGTGATTTAAACAAAATATCATCGAATTAGGCAATATTTTGCCGTTTTCCACGTTTTTGTGAATTTTCAGTCCATGGGTTTTAATTAATATATATACGATAAAAATGATGCAAACACATAATTGATTAGATAATAACCTTAAATACTTCATTTTCAATCAACTATTTCTTTCTCGTTAAAATACTGAGTAAGATATTGAAAAGGGGAGAAGTTCGGTTTTTATTGCATATATCGACGTTTCAGCCGGAATAGAGCGATTTTCGTGTACATCTTCCATCGGTAATAGAAACGGAAAACCAGGAACATTTTAGTTAATTCTAATGAAAACACTTTGATTTGTATCATTTGTATTGGAAACAACATTGTCATATGTCTTTTCTTGGATCCAAATAATACGAAACCTTGCTCTATGATTTGAAGTTAAAATCCTCAAAAATGGTTAAATAGTGACTTTTTTCACGTTTTTCTTGTAGTTTGATATTACGTAAATATATTCATTTTTACCAATGTTTCGATACTATTTCATGTAGTATCACGATATGTGATTTAGCCTTGAAATCACAGAATTTCGCATAATATTGCATTTTAAGCAAGTTTTCTTGCATTTTGTTTCGTACGGAAAATCATCGAATTTAGCAATATTTTGACGTTTATCATCCCCCTTTTCCTTCATGTGATTTAAACAAAATATCATCGAATTAGGCAATATTTTGCCGTTTTCCACGTTTTTTGTGAATTTTCCGTCCATGGGTATTAATTCATATATATACGATAAAAATGATGCAAACACATAATTGATTAGATAATAACCTTAAATACTTCATTTTCAATCATCTATTTGTTTCTCGTTAAAATACTGAGTAAGATATTGAAAAGGGGAGAAGTTCGGTTTTTATTGCATATATCGACGTTTCAGCCGGATAAGTGTACATCTTCCATCGTTAATATAAACGGAAAATCAAGAACATTATAGTTAATTCTAATGAAAACACATTGTTTTTTATCATTTGTATTGGAAACAACATTGTCATATGTCTTTTCTTGGATGTAAATAATACAAAACCTCGCTCTATGATTTGAAGTTAAAATCCTCAAATATGGTTATATAGTGACTTTTTTCACGTTTTTCATGTAGATTGATATTACGTAAATATATTCATTTTTACCAATATTTCGATACTATTTCATGTAGTATCACGATATGTGATATGGCCTTCAAATCTCAGAATTTCGCATAATATTGCATTTTAAGTAAGTTTTCTTGCATTTTGTTTCGTACGAAAAATCATCGAATAAAGCAATATTTTGACGTTTATCATCTCCTTTTCCTTCATGTGATTTAAACAAAATATCATCGAATTAGGCAATATTTTGCCGTTTTCCACGTTTTTGTGAATTTTCAGTCCATGGGTTTTAATTAATATATATACGATAAAAATGATGCAAACACATAATTGATTAGATAATAACCTTAAATACTTCATTTTCAATCAACTATTTCTTTCTCGTTAAAATACTGAGTAAGATATTGAAAAGGGGAGAAGTTCGGTTTTTATTGCATATATCGACGTTTCAGCCGGAATAGAGCGATTTTCGTGTACATCTTCCATCGGTAATAGAAACGGAAAACCAGGAACATTTTAGTTAATTCTAATGAAAACACTTTGATTTGTATCATTTGTATTGGAAACAACATTGTCATATGTCTTTTCTTGGATCCAAATAATACGAAACCTTGCTCTATGATTTGAAGTTAAAATCCTCAAAAATGGTTAAATAGTGACTTTTTTCACGTTTTTCTTGTAGTTTGATATTACGTAAATATATTCATTTTTACCAATGTTTCGATACTATTTCATGTAGTATCACGATATGTGATTTAGCCTTGAAATCACAGAATTTCGCATAATATTGCATTTTAAGCAAGTTTTCTTGCATTTTGTTTCGTACGGAAAATCATCGAATTTAGCAATATTTTGACGTTTATCATCCCCTTTTCCTTCATGTGATTTAAACAAAATATCATCGAATTAGGCAATATTTTGCCGTTTTCCACGTTTTTTGTGAATTTTCCGTCCATGGGTATTAATTCATATATATACGATAAAAATGATGCAAACACATAATTGATTAGATAATAACCTTAAATACTTCATTTTCAATCATCTATTTGTTTCTCGTTAAAATACTGAGTAAGATGTTGAAAAGGGGAGAAGTTCGGTTTTTATTGCATATATCGACGTTTCAACCGGATTAGGGCGGTTTTACGTGTACATCTTCCCTCGTAATTATAAACGGAAAATCAAGAACATTATAGTTAATTCTAATTAAAACACATTGTTTTTTATCATTTGTATTGGAAACAACATTGTCATATGTCTTTTCTTGGATCTAAATAATACGAAACCTCGCTCTATGATTTGAAGTTAAAATCCTCAAATATGGTTATATAGTGACTTTTTTCACGTTTTTCATGTAGTTTGATATTACGTAAATATATTCATTTTTACCAATATTTCGATACTATTTCATGTAGTATCACGATATGTGATTTGGCCTTCAAATCTCAGAATTTCGCATAATATTGCATTTTAAGCAAGTTTTCTTGCATTTTGTTTCGTACGAAAAATCATCGAATTTAGCAATATTTTAACGTTTATCATCTCCTTTTCCTTCATGTGATTTAAACAAAATATCATCGAATTAGGCAATATTTTGCCGTTTTCCACGTTTTTGTGAATTTTCAGTCCATGGGTTTTAATTAATATATATACGATAAAAATGATGCAAACACATAATTGATTAGATAATAACCTTAAATACTTCATTTTCAATCAACTATTTCTTTCTCGTTAAAATACTGAGTAAGATATTGAAAAGGGGAGAAGTTCGGTTTTTATTGCATATATCGACGTTTCAGCCGGAATAGAGCGATTTTCGTGTACATCTTCCATCGGTAATAGAAACGGAAAACCAGGAACATTTTAGTTAATTCTAATGAAAACACTTTGATTTGTATCATTTGTATTGGAAACAACATTGTCATATGTCTTTTCTTGGATCCAAATAATACGAAACCTTGCTCTATGATTTGAAGTTAAAATCCTCAAAAATGGTTAAATAGTGACTTTTTTCACGTTTTTCTTGTAGTTTGATATTACGTAAATATATTCATTTTTACCAATGTTTCGATACTATTTCATGTAGTATCACGATATGTGATTTAGCCTTCAAATCACAGAATTTCGCATAATATTGCATTTTAAGCAAGTTTTCTTGCATTTTGTTTCGTACGGAAAATCATCGAATTTAGCAATATTTTGACGTTTATCATCCCCTTTTCCTTCATGTGATTTAAACAAAATATCATCGAATTAGGCAATATTTTGCCGTTTTCCACGTTTTTTGTGAATTTTCCGTCCATGGGTATTAATTCATATATATACGATAAAAATGATGCAAACACATAATTGATTAGATAATAACCTTAAATACTTCATTTTCAATCATCTATTTGTTTCTCGTTAAAATACTGAGTAAGATGTTGAAAAGGGGAGAAGTTCGGTTTTTATTGCATATATCGACGTTTCAACCGGATTAGGGCGGTTTTACGTGTACATCTTCCCTCGTAATTATAAACGGAAAATCAAGAACATTATAGTTAATTCTAATTAAAACACATTGTTTTTTATCATTTGTATTGGAAACAACATTGTCATATGTCTTTTCTTGGATCTAAATAATACGAAACCTCGCTCTATGATTTGAAGTTAAAATCCTCAAATATGGTTATATAGTGACTTTTTTCACGTTTTTCATGTAGTTTGATATTACGTAAATATATTCATTTTTACCAATATTTCGATACTATTTCATGTAGTATCACGATATGTGATTTGGCCTTCAAATCTCAGAATTTCGCATAATATTGCATTTTAAGCAAGTTTTCTTGCATTTTGTTTCGTACGAAAAATCATCGAATTTAGCAATATTTTAACGTTTATCATCTCCTTTTCCTTCATGTGATTTAAACAAAATATCATCGAATTAGGCAATATTTTGCCGTTTTCCACGTTTTTGTGAATTTTCCGTCCATGGGTATTAATTCATATATATATACGATAAAAATGATGCAAACACATAATTGATTAGATAATAACCTTAAATACTTCATTTTCAATCATCTATTTGTTTCTCGTTAAAATACTGAGTAAGATATTGAAAAGGGGAGAAGTTCGGTTTTTATTGCATATATCGACGTTTCAGCCGGATTAGAGCGGTTTTAATTGTATATCTTCCATCGTTAATATAAACGGAAAATCAAGAACATTATAGTTAATTCTAATGAAAACACATTGTTTTTTATCATTTGTATTGGAAACAACATTGTCATATGTCTTTTCTTGGATCTAAATAATACGAAACCTCGCTCTATGATTTGAAGTTAAAATCCTCAAATATGGTTATATAGTGACTTTTTTCACGTTTTTCATGTAGTTTGATATTACGTAAATATATTCATTTTTACCAATATTTCGATACTATTTCATGTACTATCACGATATGTGATTTGGCCTTCAAATCTCAGAATTTCGCATAATATTGCATTTTAAGCAAGTTTTCATGCATTTTGCTACGTACGAAAAATCATCGAATTTAGCAATATTTTAACGTTTATCATCTCCTTTTCTTTCATGTGATTTAAACAAAATATCATCGAATTAGGCAATATTTTGCCGTTTTCCACGTTTTTGTGAATTTTCAGTCCATGGGTTTTAATTCATATATATACGATAAAAATGATGCAAACACATAATTGATTAGATAATAACCTTAAATACTTCATTTTCAATCAACTATTTCTTTCTCGTTAAAATACTGAGTAAGATATTGAAAAGGGGAGAAGTTCTGTTTTTATTGCATATATCGACGTTTCAGCCGGAATAGAGCGATTTTCGTGTACATCTTCCATCGGTAATATAAACGGAAAACCAGGAACATTTTAGTTAATTCTAATGAAAACACTTTGATTTTTATCATTTGTATTGGAAACAACTTTGTCATATGTCTTTTCTTGGATCCAAATAATACGAAACCTTGCTCTATGATTTGAAGTTAAAATCCTCATATATGGTTAAATAGTGACTTTTTTCACGTTTTTCATGTAGTTTGATATTACGTAAATATATTCATTTTTACCAATATTTCGGTACTATTTCATGTAGTATCACGATATGTGATTTGGCCTTGAAATCACAGAATTTCGCATAATATTGCATTTTAAGCACGTTTTCTTGCATTTTGTTTCGTACGGAAAATCATCGAATTTAGCAATATTTTGACGTTTATCATCCCCTTTTCCTTCATGTGATTTAAACAAAATATCATCGAATTAGGCAATATTTTGCCGTTTTCCACGTTTTTGTGAATTTTCAGTCCATGGGTTTTAATTCATATATATACGATAAAAATGATGCAAACACATAATTGATTAGATAATAACCTTAAATACTTCATTTTCTATCATCTATTTGTTTCTCGTTAAAATACTGAGTAAGATGTTGAAAAGGGGAGAAGTTCGGTTTTTATTGCATATATCGACGTTTCAGCCGGATTAGGGCGGTTTTACGTGTACATCTTCCCTCGTTAATATAAACGGAAAATCAAGAACATTATAATTAATTCTAATGAAAACACATTGTTTTTTATCATTTGTATTGGAAACAACATCGTCATATGTATTTTCTTGGATCTAAATAATACGAAACCTCGCTCTATGATTTGAAGTTAAAATCCTCAAATATGGTTATATAGTGACTTTTTCACGTTTTTCATGTAGTTTGATGTTACGTAAATATATTCATTTTTACCAATATCTCGATACTATTTCATGTACTATCACGATATGTGATTTGGCCTTCAAATCTCAGAATTTCGCATAATATTGCATTTTAAGCAAGTTTTCTTGCATTTTGCTTCGTACGAAAAATCATCGAATTTAGCAATATTTTAACGTTTATCATCTCTTTTTCCTTCATGTGATTTAAACAAAATATCATCGAATTAGGCAATATTTTGCCGTTTTCCACGTTTTTGTGAATTTTCCGTCCATGGGTATTAATTCATATATATATACGATAAAAATGATGCAAACACATAATTGATTAGATAATAACCTTAAATACTTCATTTTCAATCATCTATTTGTTTCTCGTTAAAATACTGAGTAAGATGTTGAAAAGGGGAGAAGTTCGGTTTTTATTGCATATATCGACGTTTCAGCCGGATTAGGGCGGTTTTACGTGTACATCTTCCCTCGTTAATATAAACGGAAAATCAAGAACATTATAGTTAATTCTAATGAAAACACATTGTTTTTTATCATTTGTATTGGAAACAACATTGTCATATGTCTTTTCTTGGATCTAAATAATACGAAACCTCGCTCTATGATTTGAAGTTAAAATCCTCAAATATGGTTATATAGTGACTTTTTTCACGTTTTTCATGTAGTTTGATGTTACGTAAATATATTCATTTTTACCAATATCTCGATACTATTTCATGTACTATCACGATATGTGATTTGGCCTTCAAATCTCAGAATTTCGCATAATATTGCATTTTAAGCAAGTTTTCTTGCATTTTGCTACGGACGAAAAATCATCGAATTTAGCAATATTTTAACGTTTATCATCTCCTTTTCTTTCATGTGATTTAAACAAAATATCATCGAATTAGGCAATATTTTGCCGTTTTCCACGTTTTTGTGAATTTTCAGTCCATGGGTTTTAATTCATATATATACGATAAAAATGATGCAAACACATAATTGATTAGATAATAACCTTAAATACTTCATTTTCAATCAACTATTTCTTTCTCGTTAAAATACTGAGTAAGATATTGAAAAGGGGAGAAGTTCTGTTTTTATTGCATATATCGACGTTTCAGCCGGAATAGAGCGATTTTCGTGTACATCTTCCATCGGTAATATAAACGGAAAACCAGGAACATTTTAGTTAATTCTAATGAAAACACTTTGATTTGTATCATTTGTATTGGAAACAACATTGTCATATGTCTTTTCTTGGATCCAAATAATAAGAAACCTTGCTCTATGATTTGAAGTTAAAATCCTCAAAAATGGTTAAATAGTGACTTTTTTCACGTTTTTCATGTAGTTTGATATTACGTAAATATATTCATTTTTACCAATATTTCGATACTATTTCATGTAGTATCACGATATGTGATTTAGCATTGAAATCACAGAATTTCGCATAATATTGCATTTTAAGCATGTTTTCTTGCATTTTGTTTCGTACGGAAAATCATCGAATTTAGCAATATTTTGACGTTTATCATCCCCTTTTCCTTCATGTGATTTAAACAAAATATCATCGAATTAGGCAATATTTTGCCGTTTTCCACGTTTTTGTGAATTTTCAGTCCATGGGTTTTAATTCATATATATACGATAAAAATGATGCAAACACATAATTGATTAGATAATAACCTTAAATACTTCATTTTCAATCATCAATTTGTTTCTCGTTAAAATACTGAGTAAGATGTTGAAAAGGGGAGAAGTTCGGTTTTTATTGCATATATCGACGTTTCAGCCGGAATAGAGCGATTTTCGTGTACATCTTCCATCGGTAATATAAACGGAAAACCAGGAACATTTTAGTTAATTCTAATGAAAACACTTTGATTTGTATCATTTGTATTGGAAACAACATTGTCATATGTCTTTTCTTGGATCCAAATAATAAGAAACCTTGCTCTATGATTTGAAGTTAAAATCCTCAAAAATGGTTAAATAGTGACTTTTTTCACGTTTTTCATGTAGTTTGATATTACGTAAATATATTCATTTTTACCAATATTTCGATACTATTTCATGTAGTATCACGATATGTGATTTAGCCTTGAAATCACAGAATTTCGCATAATATTGCATTTTAAGCATGTTTTCTTGCATTTTGTTTCGTACGGAAAATCATCGAATTTAGCAATATTTTGACGTTTATCACCCCCTTTTCCTTCATGTGATTTAAACAAAATATCATCGAATTAGGCAATATTTTGCCGTTTTCCACGTTTTTGTGAATTTTCAGTCCATGGGTTTTAATTCATATATATACGATAAAAATGATGCAAACACATAATTGATTAGATAATAACCTTAAATACTTCATTTTCAATCAACTATTTCTTTCTCGTTAAAATACTGAGTAAGATATTGAAAAGGGGAGAAGTTCTGTTTTTATTGCATATATCGACGTTTCAGCCGGAATAGAGCGATTTTCGTGTACATCTTCCATCGGTAATATAAACGGAAAACCAGGAGCATTTTAGTTAATTCTAATGAAAACACTTTGATTTGTATCATTTGTATTGGAAACAACATTGTCATATGTCTTTTCTTGGATCCAAATGATACGAAACCTTGCTCTATGATTTGAAGTTAAAATCCTCAAAAATGGTTAAATAGTGACTTTTTTCACGTTTTTCATGTAGTTTGATATTACGTAAATATATTCATTTTTACCAATATTTCGATACTATTTCATGTACTATCACGATATGTGATTTGGCCTTCAAATCTCAGAATTTCGCATAATATTGCATTTTAAGCAAGTTTTCTTGCATTTTGCTTCGTACGAAAAATCATCGAATTTAGCAATATTTTAACGTTTATCATCTCTTTTTCCTTCATGTGATTTAAACAAAATATCATCGAATTAGGCAATATTTTGCCGTTTTCCACGTTTTTGTGAATTTTCCGTCCATGGGTATTAATTCATATATATATACGATAAAAATGATGCAAACACATAATTGATTAGATAATAACCTTAAATACTTCACTTTTCAATCATCTATTTGTTTCTCGTTAAAATACTGAGTAAGATATTGAAAAGGGGAGAAGTTCGGTTTTTATTGCATATATCGACGTTTCAGCCGGATTAGAGCGGTTTTAAGTGTATATCTTCCATCGTTAATATAAACGGAAAATCAGGAACATTATAGTTAATTCTAATGAAAACACATTGTTTTTTATCATTTGTATTGGAAACAACATTGTCATATGTCTTTTCTTGGATCTAAATAATACGAAACCTCGCTCTATGATTTGAAGTTAAATTCCTCAAATATGGTTATATAGTGAATTTTCACGTTTTTCATGTAGTTTGATATTACGTAAATATATTCATTTTTACCAATATTTCGATACTATTTCATGTACTATCACGATATGTGATTTGGCCTTCAAATCTCAGAATTTCGCATAATATTGCATTTTAAGCAAGTTTTCTTGCATTTTGCTACGTACGAAAAATCATCGAATTTAGCAATATTTTAACGTTTATCATCTCCTTTTCTTTCATGTGATTTAAACAAAATATCATCGAATTAGGCAATATTTTGCCGTTTTCCACGTTTTTGTGAATTTTCAGTCCATGGGTTTTAATTCATATATATACGATAAAAATGATGCAAACACATAATTGATTAGATAATAACCTTAAATACTTCATTTTCAATCAACTATTTCTTTCTCGTTAAAATACTGAGTAAGATATTGAAAAGGGGAGAAGTTCTGTTTTTATTGCATATATCGACGTTTCAGCCGGAATAGAGCGATTTTCGTGTACATCTTCCATCGGTAATATAAACGGAAAACCAGGAGCATTTTAGTTAATTCTAATGAAAACACTTTGATTTGTATCATTTGTATTGGAAACAACATTGTCATATGTCTTTTCTTGGATCCAAATGATACGAAACCTTGCTCTATGATTTGAAGTTAAAATCCTCAAAAATGGTTAAATAGTGACTTTTTTCACGTTTTTCATGTAGTTTGATATTACGTAAATATATTCATTTTTACCAATATTTCGATACTATTTCATGTAGTATCACGATATGTGATTTAGCCTTGAAATCACAGAATTTCGCATAATATTGCATTTTAAGCAAGTTTTCTTGCATTTTGTTTCGTACAGAAAATCATCGAATTTAGCAATATTTTGACGTTTAACATCCCCTTTTCCTTCATGTGATTTAAACAAAATATCATCGAATTAGGCAATATTTTGCCGTTTTCTACGTTTTTTGTGAATTTTCCGTCCATGGGTATTAATTCATATATATACGATAAAAATGATGCAAACACATAATTGATTAGATAATAACCTTAAATACTTCATTTTCAATCATCTATTTGTTTCTCGTTAAAATACTGAGTAAGATGTTGAAAAGGGGAGAAGTTCGGTTTTTATTGCATATATCGACGTTTCAGCCGGATTAGGGCGGTTTTACGTGTACATCTTCCCTCGTTAATATAAACGGAAAATCAAGAACATTATAGTTAATTCTAATGAAAACACATTGTTTTTTATCATTTGTATTGGAAACAACATTGTCATATGTCTTTTCTTGGATCTAAATAATACGAAACCTCGCTCTATGATTTGAAGTTAAAATCCTCAAATATGGTTATATAGTGACTTTTTTCACGTTTTTCATGTAGTTTGATGTTACGTAAATATATTCATTTTTACCAATATCTCGATACTATTTCATGTACTATCACGATATGTGATTTGGCCTTCAAATCTCAGAATTTCGCATAATATTGCATTTTAAGCAAGTTTTCTTGCATTTTGCTACGGACGAAAAATCATCGAATTTAGCAATATTTTAACGTTTATCATCTCCTTTTCTTTCATGTGATTTAAACAAAATATCATCGAATTAGGCAATATTTTGCCGTTTTCCACGTTTTTGTGAATTTTCAGTCCATGGGTTTTAATTCATATATATACGATAAAAATGATGCAAACACATAATTGATTAGATAATAACCTTAAATACTTCATTTTCAATCAACTATTTCTTTCTCGTTAAAATACTGAGTAAGATATTGAAAAGGGGAGAAGTTCTGTTTTTATTGCATATATCGACGTTTCAGCCGGAATAGAGCGATTTTCGTGTACATCTTCCATCGGTAATATAAACGGAAAACCAGGAACATTTTAGTTAATTCTAATGAAAACACTTTGATTTGTATCATTTGTATTGGAAACAACATTGTCATATGTCTTTTCTTGGATCCAAATAATAAGAAACCTTGCTCTATGATTTGAAGTTAAAATCCTCAAAAATGGTTAAATAGTGACTTTTTTCACGTTTTTCATGTAGTTTGATATTACGTAAATATATTCATTTTTACCAATATTTCGATACTATTTCATGTAGTATCACGATATGTGATTTAGCCTTGAAATCACAGAATTTCGCATAATATTGCATTTTAAGCATGTTTTCTTGCATTTTGTTTCGTACGGAAAATCATCGAATTTAGCAATATTTTGACGTTTATCATCCCCTTTTCCTTCATGTGATTTAAACAAAATATCATCGAATTAGGCAATATTTTGCCGTTTTCCACGTTTTTGTGAATTTTCAGTCCATGGGTTTTAATTCATATATATACGATAAAAATGATGCAAACACATAATTGATTAGATAATAACCTTAAATACTTCATTTTCAATCATCAATTTGTTTCTCGTTAAAATACTGAGTAAGATGTTGAAAAGGGGAGAAGTTCGGTTTTTATTGCATATATCGACGTTTCAGCCGGAATAGAGCGATTTTCGTGTACATCTTCCATCGGTAATATAAACGGAAAACCAGGAACATTTTAGTTAATTCTAATGAAAACACTTTGATTTGTATCATTTGTATTGGAAACAACATTGTCATATGTCTTTTCTTGGATCCAAATAATAAGAAACCTTGCTCTATGATTTGAAGTTAAAATCCTCAAAAATGGTTAAATAGTGACTTTTTTCACGTTTTTCATGTAGTTTGATATTACGTAAATATATTCATTTTTACCAATATTTCGATACTATTTCATGTAGTATCACGATATGTGATTTAGCCTTGAAATCACAGAATTTCGCATAATATTGCATTTTAAGCATGTTTTCTTGCATTTTGTTTCGTACGGAAAATCATCGAATTTAGCAATATTTTGACGTTTATCACCCCCTTTTCCTTCATGTGATTTAAACAAAATATCATCGAATTAGGCAATATTTTGCCGTTTTCCACGTTTTTGTGAATTTTCAGTCCATGGGTTTTAATTCATATATATACGATAAAAATGATGCAAACACATAATTGATTAGATAATAACCTTAAATACTTCATTTTCAATCAACTATTTCTTTCTCGTTAAAATACTGAGTAAGATATTGAAAAGGGGAGAAGTTCTGTTTTTATTGCATATATCGACGTTTCAGCCGGAATAGAGCGATTTTCGTGTACATCTTCCATCGGTAATATAAACGGAAAACCAGGAGCATTTTAGTTAATTCTAATGAAAACACTTTGATTTGTATCATTTGTATTGGAAACAACATTGTCATATGTCTTTTCTTGGATCCAAATGATACGAAACCTTGCTCTATGATTTGAAGTTAAAATCCTCAAAAATGGTTAAATAGTGACTTTTTTCACGTTTTTCATGTAGTTTGATATTACGTAAATATATTCATTTTTACCAATATTTCGATACTATTTCATGTAGTATCACGATATGTGATTTAGCCTTGAAATCACAGAATTTCGCATAATATTGCATTTTAAGCAAGTTTTCTTGCATTTTGTTTCGTACAGAAAATCATCGAATTTAGCAATATTTTGACGTTTAACATCCCCTTTTCCTTCATGTGATTTAAACAAAATATCATCGAATTAGGCAATATTTTGCCGTTTTCTACGTTTTTTGTGAATTTTCCGTCCATGGGTATTAATTCATATATATACGATAAAAATGATGCAAACACATAATTGATTAGATAATAACCTTAAATACTTCATTTTCAATCATCTATTTGTTTCTCGTTAAAATACTGAGTAAGATGTTGAAAAGGGGAGAAGTTCGGTTTTTATTGCATATATCGACGTTTCAGCCGGATTAGGGCGGTTTTACGTGTACATCTTCCCTCGTTAATATAAACGGAAAATCAAGAACATTATAGTTAATTCTAATGAAAACACATTGTTTTTTATCATTTGTATTGGAAACAACATTGTCATATGTCTTTTCTTGGATCTAAATAATACGAAACCTCGCTCTATGATTTGAAGTTAAAATCCTCAAATATGGTTATATAGTGACTTTTTTCACGTTTTTCATGTAGTTTGATGTTACGTAAATATATTCATTTTTACCAATATCTCGATACTATTTCATGTACTATCACGATATGTGATTTGGCCTTCAAATCTCAGAATTTCGCATAATATTGCATTTTAAGCAAGTTTTCTTGCATTTTGCTACGGACGAAAAATCATCGAATTTAGCAATATTTTAACGTTTATCATCTCCTTTTCTTTCATGTGATTTAAACAAAATATCATCGAATTAGGCAATATTTTGCCGTTTTCCACGTTTTTGTGAATTTTCAGTCCATGGGTTTTAATTCATATATATATACGATAAAAATGATGCAAACACATAATTGATTAGATAATAACCTTAAATACTTCATTTTCAATCAACTATTTCTTTCTCGTTAAAATACTGAGTAAGATATTGAAAAGGGGAGAAGTTCTGTTTTTATTGCATATATCGACGTTTCAGCCGGAATAGAGCGATTTTCGTGTACATCTTCCATCGGTAATATAAACGGAAAACCAGGAACATTTTAGTTAATTCTAATGAAAACACTTTGATTTGTATCATTTGTATTGGAAACAACATTGTCATATGTCTTTTCTTGGATCCAAATAATAAGAAACCTTGCTCTATGATTTGAAGTTAAAATCCTCAAAA
Source organism: Procambarus clarkii (assembly GCF_040958095.1). NCBI lineage: Eukaryota > Metazoa > Arthropoda > Malacostraca > Decapoda > Cambaridae > Procambarus > Procambarus clarkii. The sequence continues at coordinate 18,447,153 of NC_091240.1, read as the reverse complement.
ATGGTTAAATAGTGACTTTTTTCACGTTTTTCATGTAGTTTGATATTACGTAAATATATTCATTTTTACCAATATTTCGATACTATTTCATGTAGTATCACGATATGTGATTTAGCCTTGAAATCACAGAATTTCGCATAATATTGCATTTTAAGCATGTTTTCTTGCATTTTGTTTCGTACGGAAAATCATCGAATTTAGCAATATTTTGACGTTTATCATCCCCTTTTCCTTCATGTGATTTAAACAAAATATCATCGAATTAGGCAATATTTTGCCGTTTTCCACGTTTTTGTGAATTTTCAGTCCATGGGTTTTAATTCATATATATACGATAAAAATGATGCAAACACATAATTGATTAGATAATAACCTTAAATACTTCATTTTCAATCATCAATTTGTTTCTCGTTAAAATACTGAGTAAGATGTTGAAAAGGGGAGAAGTTCGGTTTTTATTGCATATATCGACGTTTCAGCCGGAATAGAGCGATTTTCGTGTACATCTTCCATCGGTAATATAAACGGAAAACCAGGAACATTTTAGTTAATTCTAATGAAAACACTTTGATTTGTATCATTTGTATTGGAAACAACATTGTCATATGTCTTTTCTTGGATCCAAATAATAAGAAACCTTGCTCTATGATTTGAAGTTAAAATCCTCAAAAATGGTTAAATAGTGACTTTTTTCACGTTTTTCATGTAGTTTGATATTACGTAAATATATTCATTTTTACCAATATTTCGATACTATTTCATGTAGTATCACGATATGTGATTTAGCCTTGAAATCACAGAATTTCGCATAATATTGCATTTTAAGCATGTTTTCTTGCATTTTGTTTCGTACGGAAAATCATCGAATTTAGCAATATTTTGACGTTTATCATCCCCTTTTCCTTCATGTGATTTAAACAAAATATCATCGAATTAGGCAATATTTTGCCGTTTTCCACGTTTTTGTGAATTTTCAGTCCATGGGTTTTAATTCATATATATACGATAAAAATGATGCAAACACATAATTGATTAGATAATAACCTTAAATACTTCATTTTCAATCAACTATTTCTTTCTCGTTAAAATACTGAGTAAGATATTGAAAAGGGGAGAAGTTCTGTTTTTATTGCATATATCGACGTTTCAGCCGGAATAGAGCGATTTTCGTGTACATCTTCCATCGGTAATATAAACGGAAAACCAGGAGCATTTTAGTTAATTCTAATGAAAACACTTTGATTTGTATCATTTGTATTGGAAACAACATTGTCATATGTCTTTTCTTGGATCCAAATGATACGAAACCTTGCTCTATGATTTGAAGTTAAAATCCTCAAAAATGGTTAAATAGTGACTTTTTTTACGTTTTTCATGTAGTTTGATATTACGTAAATATATTCATTTTTACCAATATTTCGATACTATTTCTTGTAGTATCACGATATGTGATTTAGCCTTGAAATCACAGAATTTCGCATAATATTGCATTTTAAGCAAGTTTTCTTGCATTTTGTTTCGTACAGAAAATCATCGAATTTAGCAATATTTTGACGTTTAACATCCCCTTATTCTTCATGTGATTTAAACAAAATATCATCGAATTAGGCAATATTTTACCGTTTTCTACGTTTTTTGTGAATTTTCCGTCCATGGGTATTAATTCATATATATACCATAAAAATGATGCAAACACATAATTGATTAGATAATAACCTTAAATACTTCATTTTCAATCATCTATTTGTTTCTCGTTAAAATACTGAGTAAGATGTTGAAAAGGGGAGAAGTTCGGTTTTTATTGCATATATCGACGTTTCAGCCGGATTAGGGCGGTTTTACGTGTACATCTTCCCTCGTTAATATAAACAGAAAATCAAGAACATTATAGTTAATTCTAATGAAAACACATTGTTTTTTATCATTTGTATTGGAAACAACATTGTCATATGTCTTTTCTTGGATCTAAATAATACGAAACCTCGCTCTATGATTTGAAGTTAAAATCCTCAAATATGGTTATATAGTGACTTTTTTCACGTTTTTCATGTAGTTTGATGTTACGTAAATATATTCATTTTTACCAATATCTCGATACTATTTCATGTACTATCACGATATGTGATTTGGCCTTCAAATCTCAGAATTTCGCATAATATTGCATTTTAAGCAAGTTTTCTTGCATTTTGCTACGGACGAAAAATCATCGAATTTAGCAATATTTTAACGTTTATCATCTCCTTTTCTTTCATGTGATTTAAACAAAATATCATCGAATTAGGCAATATTTTGCCGTTTTCCACGTTTTTGTGAATTTTCAGTCCATGGGTTTTAATTCATATATATACGATAAAAATGATGCAAACACATAATTGATTAGATAATAACCTTAAATACTTCATTTTCAATCAACTATTTCTTTCTCGTTAAAATACTGAGTAAGATATTGAAAAGGGGAGAAGTTCTGTTTTTATTGCATATATCGACGTTTCAGCCGGAATAGAGCGATTTTCGTGTACATCTTCCATCGGTAATATAAACGGAAAACCAGGAGCATTTTAGTTAATTCTAATGAAAACACTTTGATTTGTATCATTTGTATTGGAAACAACATTGTCATATGTCTTTTCTTGGATCCAAATGATACGAAACCTTGCTCTATGATTTGAAGTTAAAATCCTCAAAAATGGTTAAATAGTGACTTTTTTCACGTTTTTCATGTAGTTTGATATTACGTAAATATATTCATTTTTACCAATATTTCGATACTATTTCATGTAGTATCACGATATGTGATTTAGCCTTGAAATCACAGAATTTCGCATAATATTGCATTTTAAGCAAGTTTTCTTGCATTTTGTTTCGTACAGAAAATCATCGAATTTAGCAATATTTTGACGTTTAACATCCCCTTTTCCTTCATGTGATTTAAACAAAATATCATCGAATTAGGCAATATTTTGCCGTTTTCCACGTTTTTGTGAATTTTCAGTCCATGGGTTTTAATTCATATATATACGATAAAAATGATGCAAACACATAATTGATTAGATAATAACCTTAAATACTTCATTTTCAATCATCTATTTGTTTCTCGTTAAAATACTGAGTAAGATGTTGAAAAGGGGAGAAGTTCGGTTTTTATTGCATATATCGACGTTTCAGCCGGATTAGGGCGGTTTTACGTGTACATCTTCCCTCGTTAATATAAACGGAAAATCAAGAACATTATAATTAATTCTAATGAAAACACATTGTTTTTTATCATTTGTATTGGAAACAACATCGTCATATGAATTTTCTTGGATCTAAATAATACGAAACCTCGCTCTATGATTTGAAGTTAAAATCCTCAAATATGGTTATATAGTGACTTTTTTCACGTTTTTCATGTAGTTTGATGTTACGTAAATATATTCATTTTTACCAATATCTCGATACTATTTCATGTACTATCACGATATGTGATTTGGCCTTCAAATCTCAGAATTTCGCATATTATTGCATTTTAAGCAAGTTTTCTTGCATTTTGCTTCGTACGAAAAATCATCGAATTTAGCAATATTTTAACGTTTATCATCTCTTTTTCCTTCATGTGATTTAAACAAAATATCATCGAATTAGGCAATATTTTGCCGTTTTCCACGTTTTTGTGAATTTTCCGTCCATGGGTATTAATTCATATATATATACGATAAAAATGATGCAAACACATAATTGATTAGATAATAACCTTAAATACATCACTTTTCAATCATCTATTTGTTTCTCGTTAAAATACTGAGTAAGATATTGAAAAGGGGAGAAGTTCGGTTTTTATTGCATATATCGACGTTTCAGCCGGATTAGAGCGGTTTTAAGTGTATATCTTCCATCGTTAATATAAACGGAAAATCAGGAACATTATAGTTAATTCTAATGAAAACACATTGTTTTTTATCATTTGTATTGGAAACAACATTGTCATATGTCTTTTCTTGGATCTAAATAATACGAAACCTCGCTCTATGATTTGAAGTTAAATTCCTCAAATATGGTTATATAGTGAATTTTCACGTTTTTCATGTAGTTTGATATTACGTAAATATATTCATTTTTACCAATATTTCGATACTATTTCATGTACTATCACGATATGTGATTTGGCCTTCAAATCTCAGAATTTCGCATAATATTGCATTTTAAGCAAGTTTTCTTGCATTTTGCTACGTACGAAAAATCATCGAATTTAGCAATATTTTAACGTTTATCATCTCCTTTTCTTTCATGTGATTTAAACAAAATATCATCGAATTAGGCAATATTTTGCCGTTTTCCACGTTTTTGTGAATTTTCAGTCCATGGGTTTTAATTCATATATATACGATAAAAATGATGCAAACACATAATTGATTAGATAATAACCTTAAATACTTCATTTTCAATCAACTATTTCTTTCTCGTTAAAATACTGAGTAAGATATTGAAAAGGGGAGAAGTTCTGTTTTTATTGCATATATCGACGTTTCAGCCGGAATAGAGCGATTTTCGTGTACATCTTCCATCGGTAATATAAACGGAAAACCAGGAGCATTTTAGTTAATTCTAATGAAAACACTTTGATTTGTATCATTTGTATTGGAAACAACATTGTCATATGTCTTTTCTTGGATACAAATGATAGGAAACCTTGCTCTATGATTTGAAGTTAAAATCCTCAAAAATGGTTAAATAGTGACTTTTTTCACGTTTTTCATGTAGTTTGATATTACGTAAATATATTCATTTTTACCAATATTTCGATACTATTTCATGTAGTATCACGATATGTGATTTAGCCTTGAAATCACAGAATTTCGCATAATATTGCATTTTAAGCAAGTTTTCTTGCATTTTGTTTCGTACAGAAAATCATCGAATTTAGCAATATTTTGACGTTTAACATCCCCTTTTCCTTCATGTGATTTAAACAAAATATCATCGAATTAGGCAATATTTTGCCGTTTTCTACGTTTTTTGTGAATTTTCCGTCCATGGGTATTAATTCATATATATACGATAAAAATGATGCAAACACATAATTGATTAGATAATAACCTTAAATACTTCATTTTCAATCATCTATTTGTTTCTCGTTAAAATACTGAGTAAGATGTTGAAAAGGGGAGAAGTTCGGTTTTTATTGCATATATCGACGTTTCAGCCGGATTAGGGCGGTTTTACGTGTACATCTTCCCTCGTTAATATAAACGGAAAATCAAGAACATTATAGTTAATTCTAATGAAAACACATTGTTTTTTATCATTTGTATTGGAAACAACATTGTCATATGTCTTTTCTTGGATCTAAATAATACGAAACCTCGCTCTATGATTTGAAGTTAAAATCCTCAAATATGGTTATATAGTGACTTTTTTCACGTTTTTCATGTAGTTTGATGTTACGTAAATATATTCATTTTTACCAATATCTCGATACTATTTCATGTACTATCACGATATGTGATTTGGCCTTCAAATCTCAGAATTTCGCATAATATTGCATTTTAAGCAAGTTTTCTTGCATTTTGCTACGGACGAAAAATCATCGAATTTAGCAATATTTTAACGTTTATCATCTCCTTTTCTTTCATGTGATTTAAACAAAATATCATCGAATTAGGCAATATTTTGCCGTTTTCCACGTTTTTGTGAATTTTCAGTCCATGGGTTTTAATTCATATATATACGATACAAATGATGCAAACACATAATTGATTAGATAATAACCTTAAATACTTCATTTTCAATCAACTATTTCTTTCTCGTTAAAATACTGAGTAAGATATTGAAAAGGGGAGAAGTTCTGTTTTTATTGCATATATCGACGTTTCAGCCGGAATAGAGCGATTTTGTGTACATCTTCCATCGGTAATATAAACGGAAAACCAGGAACATTTTAGTTAATTCTAATGAAAACACTTTGATTTGTATCATTTGTATTGGAAACAACATTGTCATATGTCTTTTCTTGGATCCAAATAATAAGAAACCTTGCTCTATGATTTGAAGTTAAAATCCTCAAAAATGGTTAAATAGTGACTTTTTTCACGTTTTTCATGTAGTTTGATATTACGTAAATATATTCATTTTTACCAATATTTCGATACTATTTCATGTAGTATCACGATATGTGATTTAGCCTTGAAATCACAGAATTTCGCATAATATTGCATTTTAAGCATGTTTTCTTGCATTTTGTTTCGTACGGAAAATCATCGAATTTAGCAATATTTTGACGTTTATCATCCCCTTTTCCTTCATGTGATTTAAACAAAATATCATCGAATTAGGCAATATTTTGCCGTTTTCCACGTTTTTGTGAATTTTCAGTCCATGGGTTTTAATTCATATATATACGATAAAAATGATGCAAACACATAATTGATTAGATAATAACCTTAAATACTTCATTTTCAATCATCTATTTGTTTCTCGTTAAAATACTGAGTAAGATGTTGAAAAGGGGAGAAGTTCGGTTTTTATTGCATATATCGACGTTTCAGCCGGATTAGGGCGGTTTTACGTGTACATCTTCCCTCGTTAATATAAACGGAAAATCAAGAACATTATAGTTAATTCTAATGAAAACACATTGTTTTTTATCATTTGTATTGGAAACATGATTGTTTTATGATTTGAAGTTAAAATCCTCAAAAATGGTTAAATAGTGACTTTTTTCACGTTTTTCATGTAGTTTGATATTACGTAAATATATTCATTTTTACCAATATTTCGATACTATTTCATGTAGTATCACGATATGTGATTTAGCCTTGAAATCACAGAATTTCGCATAATATTGCATTTTAAGCATGTTTTCTTGCATTTTGTTTCGTACGGAAAATCATCGAATTTAGCAATATTTTGACGTTTATCATCCCCTTTTCCTTCATGTGATTTAAACAAAATATCATCGAATTAGGCAATATTTTGCCGTTTTCCACGTTTTTGTGAATTTTCAGTCCATGGGTTTTAATTCATATATATACGATAAAAATGATGCAAACACATAATTGATTAGATAATAACCTTAAATACTTCATTTTCAATCATCAATTTGTTTCTCGTTAAAATACTGAGTAAGATGTTGAAAAGGGGAGAAGTTCGGTTTTTATTGCATATATCGACGTTTCAGCCGGAATAGAGCGATTTTCGTGTACATCTTCCATCGGTAATATAAACGGAAAACCAGGAACATTTTAGTTAATTCTAATGAAAACACTTTGATTTGTATCATTTGTATTGGAAACAACATTGTCATATGTCTTTTCTTGGATCCAAATAATAAGAAACCTTGCTCTATGATTTGAAGTTAAAATCCTCAAAAATGGTTAAATAGTGACTTTTTTCACGTTTTTCATGTAGTTTGATATTACGTAAATATATTCATTTTTACCAATATTTCGATACTATTTCATGTAGTATCACGATATGTGATTTAGCCTTGAAATCACAGAATTTCGCATAATATTGCATTTTAAGCATGTTTTCTTGCATTTTGTTTCGTACGGAAAATCATCGAATTTAGCAATATTTTGACGTTTATCATCCCCTTTTCCTTCATGTGATTACACAAAATATCATCGAATTAGGCAATATTTTGCCGTTTTCCACGTTTTTGTGAATTTTCAGTCCATGGGTTTTAATTCATATATATACGATAAAAATGATGCAAACACATAATTGATTAGATAATAACCTTAAATACTTCATTTTCAATCAACTATTTCTTTCTCGTTAAAATACTGAGTAAGATATTGAAAAGGGGAGAAGTTCTGTTTTTATTGCATATATCGACGTTTCAGCCGGAATAGAGCGATTTTCGTGTACATCTTCCATCGGTAATATAAACGGAAAACCAGGAGCATTTTAGTTAATTCTAATGAAAACACTTTGATTTGTATCATTTGTATTGGAAACAATATTGTCATATGTCTTTTCTTGGATCCAAATGATACGAAACCTTGCTCTATGATTTGAAGTTAAAATCCTCAAAAATGGTTAAATACTGACTTTTTTCACGTTTTTCATGTAGTTTGATATTACGTAAATATATTCATTTTTACCAATATTTCGATACTATTTCATGTAGTATCACGATATGTGATTTAGCCTTGAAATCACAGAATTTCGCATAATATTGCATTTTAAGCAAGTTTTCTTGCATTTTGTTTCGTACAGAAAATCATCGAATTTAGCAATATTTTGACGTTTAACATCCCCTTTTCCTTCATGTGATTTAAACAAAATATCATCGAATTAGGCAATATTTTGCCGTTTTCTACGTTTTTTGTGAATTTTCCGTCCATGGGTATTAATTCATATATATACGATAAAAATGATGCAAACACATAATTGATTAGATAATAACCTTAAATACTTCATTTTCAATCATCTATTTGTTTCTCGTTAAAATACTGAGTAAGATGTTGAAAAGGGGAGAAGTTCGGTTTTTATTGCATATATCGACGTTTCAGCCGGATTAGGGCGGTTTTACGTGTACATCTTCCCTCGTTAATATAAACGGAAAATCAAGAACATTATAGTTAATTCTAATGAAAACACATTGTTTTTTATCATTTGTATTGGAAACAACATTGTCATATGTCTTTTCTTGGATCTAAATAATACGAAACCTCGCTCTATGATTTGAAGTTAAAATCCTCAAATATGGTTATATAGTGACTTTTTTCACGTTTTTCATGTAGTTTGATGTTACGTAAATATATTCATTTTTACCAATATCTCGATACTATTTCATGTACTATCACGATATGTGATTTGGCCTTCAAATCTCAGAATTTCGCATAATATTGCATTTTAAGCAAGTTTTCTTGCATTTTGCTTCGTACGAAAAATCATCGAATTTAGCAATATTTTAACGTTTATCATCTCCTTTTCTTCATGTGATTTAAACAAAATATCATCGAATTAGGCAATATTTTGCCGTTTTCCACGTTTTTGTGAATTTTCAGTCCATGGGTTTTAATTCATATATATACGATAAAAATGATGCAAACACATAATTGATTAGATAATAACCTTAAATACTTCATTTTCAATCATCAATTTGTTTCTCGTTAAAATACTGAGTAAGATGTTGAAAAGGGGAGAAGTTCGGTTTTTATTGCATATATCGACGTTTCAGCCGGAATAGAGCGATTTTCGTGTACATCTTCCATCGGTAATATAAACGGAAAACCAGGAACATTTTAGTTAATTCTAATGAAAACACTTTGATTTGTATCATTTGTATTGGAAACAACATTGTCATATGTCTTTTCTTGGATCCAAATAATAAGAAACCTTGCTCTATGATTTGAAGTTAAAATCCTCAAAAATGGTTAAATAGTGACTTTTTTCACGTTTTTCATGTAGTTTGATATTACGTAAATATATTCATTTTTACCAATATTTCGATACTATTTCATGTAGTATCACGATATGTGATTTAGCCTTGAAATCACAGAATTTCGCATAATATTGCATTTTAAGCATGTTTTCTTGCATTTTGTTTCGTACGGAAAATCATCGAATTTAGCAATATTTTGACGTTTATCATCCCCTTTTCCTTCATGTGATTACACAAAATATCATCGAATTAGGCAATATTTTGCCGTTTTCCACGTTTTTGTGAATTTTCAGTCCATGGGTTTTAATTCATATATATACGATAAAAATGATGCAAACACATAATTGATTAGATAATAACCTTAAATACTTCATTTTCAATCAACTATTTCTTTCTCGTTAAAATACTGAGTAAGATATTGAAAAGGGGAGAAGTTCTGTTTTTATTGCATATATCGACGTTTCAGCCGGAATAGAGCGATTTTCGTGTACATCTTCCATCGGTAATATAAACGGAAAACCAGGAGCATTTTAGTTAATTCTAATGAAAACACTTTGATTTGTATCATTTGTATTGGAAACAACATTGTCATATGTCTTTTCTTGGATCCAAATGATACGAAACCTTGCTCTATGATTTGAAGTTAAAATCCTCAAAAATGGTTAAATAGTGACTTTTTTCACGTTTTTCATGTAGTTTGATATTACGTAAATATATTCATTTTTACCAATATTTCGATACTATTTCATGTAGTATCACGATATGTGATTTAGCCTTGAAATCACAGAATTTCGCATAATATTGCATTTTAAGCAAGTTTTCTTGCATTTTGTTTCGTACAGAAAATCATCGAATTTAGCAATATTTTGACGTTTAACATCCCCTTTTCCTTCATGTGATTTAAACAAAATATCATCGAATTAGGCAATATTTTGCCGTTTTCTACGTTTTTTGTGAATTTTCCGTCCATGGGTATTAATTCATATATATACGATAAAAATGATGCAAACACATAATTGATTAGATAATAACCTTAAATACTTCATTTTCAATCATCTATTTGTTTCTCGTTAAAATACTGAGTAAGATGTTGAAAAGGGGAGAAGTTCGGTTTTTATTGCATATATCGACGTTTCAGCCGGATTAGGGCGGTTTTACGTGTACATCTTCCCTCGTTAATATAAACGGAAAATCAAGAACATTATAGTTAATTCTAATGAAAACACATTGTTTTTTATCATTTGTATTGGAAACAACATTGTCATATGTCTTTTCTTGGATCTAAATAATACGAAACCTCGCTCTATGATTTGAAGTTAAAATCCTCAAATATGGTTATATAGTGACTTTTTTCACGTTTTTCATGTAGTTTGATGTTACGTAAATATATTCATTTTTACCAATATCTCGATACTATTTCATGTACTATCACGATATGTGATTTGGCCTTCAAATCTCAGAATTTCGCATAATATTGCATTTTAAGCAAGTTTTCTTGCATTTTGCTACGGACGAAAAATCATCGAATTTAGCAATATTTTAACGTTTATCATCCCCTTTTCCTTCATGTGATTTAAACAAAATATCATCGAATTAGGCAATATTTTGCCGTTTTCCACGTTTTTGTGAATTTTCAGTCCATGGGTTTTAATTCATATATATACGATAAAAATGATGCAAACACATAATTGATTAGATAATAACCTTAAATACTTCATTTTCAATCATCTATTTGTTTCTCGTTAAAATACTGAGTAAGATGTTGAAAAGGGGAGAAGTTCGGTTTTTATTGCATATATCGACGTTTCAGCCGGATTAGGGCGGTTTTACGTGTACATCTTCCCTCGTTAATATAAACGGAAAATCAAGAACATTATAGTTAATTCTAATGAAAACACATTGTTTTTTATCATTTGTATTGGAAACAACATTGTCATATGTCTTTTCTTGGATCCGAATAATAAGAAACCTTGCTCTATGATTGAAGTTAAAATCCTCAAAAATGGTTAAATAGTGACTTTTTTCACGTTTTTCATGTAGTTTGATATTACGTAAATATATTCATTTTTACCAATATTTCGATACTATTTCATGTAGTATCACGATATGTGATTTAGCCTTGAAATCACAGAATTTCGCATAATATTGCATTTTAAGCATGTTTTCTTGCATTTTGTTTCGTACGGAAAATCATCGAATTTAGCAATATTTTGACGTTTATCATCCCCTTTTCCTTCATGTGATTTAAACAAAATATCATCGAATTAGGCAATATTTTGCCGTTTTCCACGTTTTTGTGAATTTTCAGTCCATGGGTTTTAATTCATATATATACGATAAAAATGATGCAAACACATAATTGATTAGATAATAACCTTAAATACTTCATTTTCAATCATCAATTTGTTTCTCGTTAAAATACTGAGTAAGATGTTGAAAAGGGGAGAAGTTCGGTTTTTATTGCATATATCGACGTTTCAGCCGGAATAGAGCGATTTTCGTGTACATCTTCCATCGGTAATATAAACGGAAAACCAGGAACATTTTAGTTAATTCTAATGAAAACACTTTGATTTGTATCATTTGTATTGGAAACAACATTGTCATATGTCTTTTCTTGGATCCAAATAATAAGAAACCTTGCTCTATGATTTGAAGTTAAAATCCTCAAAAATGGTTAAATAGTGACTTTTTTCACGTTTTTCATGTAGTTTGATATTACGTAAATATATTCATTTTTACCAATATTTCGATACTATTTCATGTAGTATCACGATATGTGATTTAGCCTTGAAATCACAGAATTTCGCATAATATTGCATTTTAAGCATGTTTTCTTGCATTTTGTTTCGTACGGAAAATCATCGAATTTAGCAATATTTTGACGTTTATCATCCCCTTTTCCTTCATGTGATTACACAAAATATCATCGAATTAGGCAATATTTTGCCGTTTTCCACGTTTTTGTGAATTTTCAGTCCATGGGTTTTAATTCATATATATACGATAAAAATGATGCAAACACATAATTGATTAGATAATAACCTTAAATACTTCATTTTCAATCAACTATTTCTTTCTCGTTAAAATACTGAGTAAGATATTGAAAAGGGGAGAAGTTCTGTTTTTATTGCATATATCGACGTTTCAGCCGGAATAGAGCGATTTTCGTGTACATCTTCCATCGGTAATATAAACGGAAAACCAGGAGCATTTTAGTTAATTCTAATGAAAACACTTTGATTTGTATCATTTGTATTGGAAACAATATTGTCATATGTCTTTTCTTGGATCCAAATGATACGAAACCTTGCTCTATGATTTGAAGTTAAAATCCTCAAAAATGGTTAAATACTGACTTTTTTCACGTTTTTCATGTAGTTTGATATTACGTAAATATATTCATTTTTACCAATATTTCGATACTATTTCATGTAGTATCACGATATGTGATTTAGCCTTGAAATCACAGAATTTCGCATAATATTGCATTTTAAGCAAGTTTTCTTGCATTTTGTTTCGTACAGAAAATCATCGAATTTAGCAATATTTTGACGTTTAACATCCCCTTTTCCTTCATGTGATTTAAACAAAATATCATCGAATTAGGCAATATTTTGCCGTTTTCTACGTTTTTTGTGAATTTTCCGTCCATGGGTATTAATTCATATATATACGATAAAAATGATGCAAACACATAATTGATTAGATAATAACCTTAAATACTTCATTTTCAATCATCTATTTGTTTCTCGTTAAAATACTGAGTAAGATGTTGAAAAGGGGAGAAGTTCGGTTTTTATTGCATATATCGACGTTTCAGCCGGATTAGGGCGGTTTTACGTGTACATCTTCCCTCGTTAATATAAACGGAAAATCAAGAACATTATAGTTAATTCTAATGAAAACACATTGTTTTTTATCATTTGTATTGGAAACAACATTGTCATATGTCTTTTCTTGGATCTAAATAATACGAAACCTCGCTCTATGATTTGAAGTTAAAATCCTCAAATATGGTTATATAGTGACTTTTTTCACGTTTTTCATGTAGTTTGATGTTACGTAAATATATTCATTTTTACCAATATCTCGATACTATTTCATGTACTATCACGATATGTGATTTGGCCTTCAAATCTCAGAATTTCGCATAATATTGCATTTTAAGCAAGTTTTCTTGCATTTTGCTACGGACGAAAAATCATCGAATTTAGCAATATTTTAACGTTTATCATCTCCTTTTCTTTCATGTGATTTAAACAAAATATCATCGAATTAGGCAATATTTTGCCGTTTTCCACGTTTTTGTGAATTTTCAGTCCATGGGTTTTAATTCATATATATACGATAAAAATGATGCAAACACATAATTGATTAGATAATAACCTTAAATACTTCATTTTCAATCATCAATTTGTTTCTCGTTAAAATACTGAGTAAGATGTTGAAAAGGGGAGAAGTTCGGTTTTTATTGCATATATCGACGTTTCAGCCGGAATAGAGCGATTTTCGTGTACATCTTCCATCGGTAATATAAACGGAAAACCAGGAACATTTTAGTTAATTCTAATGAAAACACTTTGATTTGTATCATTTGTATTGGAAACAACATTGTCATATGTCTTTTCTTGGATCCAAATAATAAGAAACCTTGCTCTATGATTTGAAGTTAAAATCCTCAAAAATGGTTAAATAGTGACTTTTTTCACGTTTTTCATGTAGTTTGATATTACGTAAATATATTCATTTTTACCAATATTTCGATACTATTTCATGTAGTATCACGATATGTGATTTAGCCTTGAAATCACAGAATTTCGCATAATATTGCATTTTAAGCATGTTTTCTTGCATTTTGTTTCGTACGGAAAATCATCGAATTTAGCAATATTTTGACGTTTATCATCCCCTTTTCCTTCATGTGATTACACAAAATATCATCGAATTAGGCAATATTTTGCCGTTTTCCACGTTTTTGTGAATTTTCAGTCCATGGGTTTTAATTCATATATATACGATAAAAATGATGCAAACACATAATTGATTAGATAATAACCTTAAATACTTCATTTTCAATCAACTATTTCTTTCTCGTTAAAATACTGAGTAAGATATTGAAAAGGGGAGAAGTTCTGTTTTTATTGCATATATCGACGTTTCAGCCGGAATAGAGCGATTTTCGTGTACATCTTCCATCGGTAATATAAACGGAAAACCAGGAGCATTTTAGTTAATTCTAATGAAAACACTTTGATTTGTATCATTTGTATTGGAAACAACATTGTCATATGTCTTTTCTTGGATCCAAATGATACGAAACCTTGCTCTATGATTTGAAGTTAAAATCCTCAAAAATGGTTAAATAGTGACTTTTTTCACGTTTTTCATGTAGTTTGATATTACGTAAATATATTCATTTTTACCAATATTTCGATACTATTTCATGTAGTATCACGATATGTGATTTAGCCTTGAAATCACAGAATTTCGCATAATATTGCATTTTAAGCAAGTTTTCTTGCATTTTGTTTCGTACAGAAAATCATCGAATTTAGCAATATTTTGACGTTTAACATCCCCTTTTCCTTCATGTGATTTAAACAAAATATCATCGAATTAGGCAATATTTTGCCGTTTTCTACGTTTTTTGTGAATTTTCCGTCCATGGGTATTAATTCATATATATACGATAAAAATGATGCAAACACATAATTGATTAGATAATAACCTTAAATACTTCATTTTCAATCATCTATTTGTTTCTCGTTAAAATACTGAGTAAGATGTTGAAAAGGGGAGAAGTTCGGTTTTTATTGCATATATCGACGTTTCAGCCGGATTAGGGCGGTTTTACGTGTACATCTTCCCTCGTTAATATAAACGGAAAATCAAGAACATTATAGTTAATTCTAATGAAAACACATTGTTTTTTATCATTTGTATTGGAAACAACATTGTCATATGTCTTTTCTTGGATCTAAATAATACGAAACCTCGCTCTATGATTTGAAGTTAAAATCCTCAAATATGGTTATATAGTGACTTTTTTCACGTTTTTCATGTAGTTTGATGTTACGTAAATATATTCATTTTTACCAATATCTCGATACTATTTCATGTACTATCACGATATGTGATTTGGCCTTCAAATCTCAGAATTTCGCATAATATTGCATTTTAAGCAAGTTTTCTTGCATTTTGCTACGGACGAAAAATCATCGAATTTAGCAATATTTTAACGTTTATCATCCCCTTTTCCTTCATGTGATTTAAACAAAATATCATCGAATTAGGCAATATTTTGCCGTTTTCCACGTTTTTGTGAATTTTCAGTCCATGGGTTTTAATTCATATATATACGATAAAAATGATGCAAACACATAATTGATTAGATAATAACCTTAAATACTTCATTTTCAATCATCAATTTGTTTCTCGTTAAAATACTGAGTAAGATGTTGAAAAGGGGGGAAGTTCGGTTTTTATTGCATATATCGACGTTTCAGCCGGAATAGAGCGATTTTCGTGTACATCTTCCATCGGTAATATAAACGGAAAACCAGGAACATTTTAGTTAATTCTAATGAAAACACTTTGATTTGTATCATTTGTATTGGAAACAACATTGTCATATGTCTTTTCTTGGATCCAAATAATAAGAAACCTTGCTCTATGATTTGAAGTTAAAATCCTCAAAAATGGTTAAATAGTGACTTTTTTCACGTTTTTCATGTAGTTTGATATTACGTAAATATATTCATTTTTACCAATATTTCGATACTATTTCATGTAGTATCACGATATGTGATTTAGCCTTGAAATCACAGAATTTCGCATAATATTGCATTTTAAGCATGTTTTCTTGCATTTTGTTTCGTACGGAAAATCATCGAATTTAGCAATATTTTGACGTTTATCATCCCCTTTTCCTTCATGTGATTACACAAAATATCATCGAATTAGGCAATATTTTGCCGTTTTCCACGTTTTTGTGAATTTTCAGTCCATGGGTTTTAATTCATATATATACGATAAAAATGATGCAAACACATAATTGATTAGATAATAACCTTAAATACTTCATTTTCAATCAACTATTTCTTTCTCGTTAAAATACTGAGTAAGATATTGAAAAGGGGAGAAGTTCTGTTTTTATTGCATATATCGACTGTTTCAGCCGGAATAGAGCGATTTTCGTGTACATCTTCCATCGGTAATATAAACGGAAAACCAGGAGCATTTTAGTTAATTCTAATGAAAACACTTTGATTTGTATCATTTGTATTGGAAACAACATTGTCATATGTCTTTTCTTGGATCCAAATGATACGAAACCTTGCTCTATGATTTGAAGTTAAAATCCTCAAAAATGGTTAAATAGTGACTTTTTTCACGTTTTTCATGTAGTTTGATATTACGTAAATATATTCATTTTTACCAATATTTCGATACTATTTCATGTAGTATCACGATATGTGATTTAGCCTTGAAATCACAGAATTTCGCATAATATTGCATTTTAAGCAAGTTTTCTTGCATTTTGTTTCGTACAGAAAATCATCGAATTTAGCAATATTTTGACGTTTAACATCCCCTTTTCCTTCATGTGATTTAAACAAAATATCATCGAATTAGGCAATATTTTGCCGTTTTCTACGTTTTTTGTGAATTTTCCGTCCATGGGTATTAATTCATATATATACGATAAAAATGATGCAAACACATAATTGATTAGATAATAACCTTAAATACTTCATTTTCAATCATCTATTTGTTTCTCGTTAAAATACTGAGTAAGATGTTGAAAAGGGGAGAAGTTCGGTTTTTATTGCATATATCGACGTTTCAGCCGGATTAGGGCGGTTTTACGTGTACATCTTCCCTCGTTAATATAAACGGAAAATCAAGAACATTATAGTTAATTCTAATGAAAACACATTGTTTTTTATCATTTGTATTGGAAACAACATTGTCATATGTCTTTTCTTGGATCGAATAATACGAAACCTCGCTCTATGATTTGAAGTTAAAATCCTCAAATATGGTTATATAGTGACTTTTTTCACGTTTTTCATGTAGTTTGATATTACGTAAATATATTCATTTTTACCAATATTTCGATACTATTTCATGTAGTATCACGATATGTGATTTAGGCCTTGAAATCATCAGAATTTCGCATAATATTGCATTTTAAGCATGTTTTCTTGCATTTTGCTTCGTACGGAAAATCATCGAATTTAGCAATATTTTGACGTTTATCATCCCCTTTTCCTTCATGTGATTTAAACAAAATATCATCGAATTAGGCAATATTTTGCCGTTTTCCACGTTTTTGTGAATTTTCAGTCCATGGGTTTTAATTCATATATATACGATAAAAATGATGCAAACACATAATTGATTAGATAATAACCTTAAATACTTCATTTTCAATCATCAATTTGTTTCTCGTTAAAATACTGAGTAAGATGTTGAAAAGGGGGGAAGTTCGGTTTTTATTGCATATATCGACGTTTCAGCCGGAATAGAGCGATTTTCGTGTACATCTTCCATCGGTAATATAAACGGAAAACCAGGAACATTTTAGTTAATTCTAATGAAAACACTTTGATTTGTATCATTTGTATTGGAAACAACATTGTCATATGTCTTTTCTTGGATCCAAATAATAAGAAACCTTGCTCTATGATTTGAAGTTAAAATCCTCAAAAATGGTTAAATAGTGACTTTTTTCACGTTTTTCATGTAGTTTGATATTACGTAAATATATTCATTTTTACCAATATTTCGATACTATTTCATGTAGTATCACGATATGTGATTTAGCCTTGAAATCACAGAATTTCGCATAATATTGCATTTTAAGCATGTTTTCTTGCATTTTGTTTCGTACGGAAAATCATCGAATTTAGCAATATTTTGACGTTTATCATCCCCTTTTCCTTCATGTGATTAAACAAAATATCATCGAATTAGGCAATATTTTGCCGTTTTCCACGTTTTTGTGAATTTTCAGTCCATGGGTTTTAATTCATATATATACGATAAAAATGATGCAAACACATAATTGATTAGATAATAACCTTAAATACTTCATTTTCAATCAACTATTTCTTTCTCGTTAAAATACTGAGTAAGATATTGAAAAGGGGAGAAGTTCTGTTTTTATTGCATATATCGACGTTTCAGCCGGAATAGAGCGATTTTCGTGTACATCTTCCATCGGTAATATAAACGGAAAACCAGGAGCATTTTAGTTAATTCTAATGAAAACACTTTGATTTGTATCATTTGTATTGGAAACAACATTGTCATATGTCTTTTCTTGGATCCAAATGATACGAAACCTTGCTCTATGATTTGAAGTTAAAATCCTCAAAAATGGTTAAATAGTGACTTTTTTCACGTTTTTCATGTAGTTTGATATTACGTAAATATATTCATTTTTACCAATATTTCGATACTATTTCATGTAGTATCACGATATGTGATTTAGCCTTGAAATCACAGAATTTCGCATAATATTGCATTTTAAGCAAGTTTTCTTGCATTTTGTTTCGTACAGAAAATCATCGAATTTAGCAATATTTTGACGTTTAACATCCCCTTTTCCTTCATGTGATTTAAACAAAATATCATCGAATTAGGCAATATTTTGCCGTTTTCTACGTTTTTTGTGAATTTTCCGTCCAT
The DNA here is from genome assembly GCF_040958095.1 of Procambarus clarkii. NCBI lineage: Eukaryota > Metazoa > Arthropoda > Malacostraca > Decapoda > Cambaridae > Procambarus > Procambarus clarkii. The sequence continues at coordinate 18,428,081 of NC_091240.1, read as the reverse complement.
GGGTATTAATTCATATATATACGATAAAAATGATGCAAACACATAATTGATTAGATAATAACCTTAAATACTTCATTTTCAATCATCTATTTGTTTCTCGTTAAAATACTGAGTAAGATGTTGAAAAGGGGAGAAGTTCGGTTTTTATTGCATATATCGACGTTTCAGCCGGATTAGGGCGGTTTTACGTGTACATCTTCCCTCGTTAATATAAACGGAAAATCAAGAACATTATAGTTAATTCTAATGAAAACACATTGTTTTTTATCATTTGTATTGGAAACAACATTGTCATATGTCTTTTCTTGGATCCGAATAATAAGAAACCTTGCTCTATGATTTGAAGTTAAAATCCTCAAAAATGGTTAAATAGTGACTTTTTTCACGTTTTTCATGTAGTTTGATATTACGTAAATATATTCATTTTTACCAATATTTCGATACTATTTCATGTAGTATCACGATATGTGATTTAGCCTTGAAATCACAGAATTTCGCATAATATTGCATTTTAAGCATGTTTTCTTGCATTTTGTTTCGTACGGAAAATCATCGAATTTAGCAATATTTTGACGTTTATCATCCCCTTTTCCTTCATGTGATTTAAACAAAATATCATCGAATTAGGCAATATTTTGCCGTTTTCCTACGTTTTTGTGAATTTTCAGTCCATGGGTTTTAATTCATATATATACGATAAAAATGATGCAAACACATAATTGATTAGATAATAACCTTAAATACTTCATTTTCAATCAACTATTTCTTTCTCGTTAAAATACTGAGTAAGATGTTGAAAAGGGGGGAAGTTCGGTTTTTATTGCATATATCGACGTTTCAGCCGGAATAGAGCGATTTTCGTGTACATCTTCCATCGGTAATATAAACGGAAAACCAGGAACATTTTAGTTAATTCTAATGAAAACACTTTGATTTGTATCATTTGTATTGGAAACAACATTGTCATATGTCTTTTCTTGGATCCAAATGATACGAAACCTTGCTCTATGATTTGAAGTTAAAATCCTCAAAAATGGTTAAATAGTGACTTTTTTCACGTTTTTCATGTAGTTTGATATTACGTAAATATATTCATTTTTACCAATATTTCGATACTATTTCATGTAGTATCACGATATGTGATTTAGCCTTGAAATCACAGAATTTCGCATAATATTGCATTTTAAGCAAGTTTTCTTGCATTTTGTTTCGTACAGAAAATCATCGAATTTAGCAATATTTTGACGTTTAATCATCCCCTTTTCCTTCATGTGATTTAAACAAAATATCATCGAATTAGGCAATATTTTGCCGTTTTCTACGTTTTTTGTGAATTTTCCGTCCATGGGTATTAATTCATATATATACGATAAAAATGATGCAAACACATAATTGATTAGATAATAACCTTAAATACTTCATTTTCAATCATCTATTTGTTTCTCGTTAAAATACTGAGTAAGATGTTGAAAAGGGGAGAAGTTCGGTTTTTATTGCATATATCGACGTTTCAGCCGGATTAGGGCGGTTTTACGTGTACATCTTCCCTCGTTAATATAAACGGAAAATCAAGAACATTATAGTTAATTCTAATGAAAACACATTGTTTTTTATCATTTGTATTGGAAACAACATTGTCATATGTCTTTTCTTGGATCTAAATAATACGAAACCTCGCTCTATGATTTGAAGTTAAAATCCTCAAATATGGTTATATAGTGACTTTTTTCACGTTTTTCATGTAGTTTGATGTTACGTAAATATATTCATTTTTACCAATATCTCGATACTATTTCATGTACTATCACGATATGTGATTTGGCCTTCAAATCTCAGAATTTCGCATAATATTGCATTTTAAGCAAGTTTTCTTGCATTTTGCTACGGACGAAAAATCATCGAATTTAGCAATATTTTAACGTTTATCATCTCCTTTTCTTTCATGTGATTTAAACAAAATATCATCGAATTAGGCAATATTTTGCCGTTTTCCACGTTTTTGTGAATTTTCAGTCCATGGGTTTTAATTCATATATATACGATAAAAATGATGCAAACACATAATTGATTAGATAATAACCTTAAATACTTCAATTTCAATCAACTATTTCTTTCTCGTTAAAATACTGAGTAAGATATTGAAAAGGGGAGAAGTTCTGTTTTTATTGCATATATCGACGTTTCAGCCGGAATAGAGCGATTTTCGTGTACATCTTCCATCGGTAATATAAACGGAAAACCAGGAACATTTTAGTTAATTCTAATGAAAACACTTTGATTTGTATCATTTGTATTGGAAACAACATTGTCATATGTCTTTTCTTGGATCCAAATAATAAGAAACCTTGCTCTATGATTTGAAGTTAAAATCCTCAAAAATGGTTAAATAGTGACTTTTTTCACGTTTTTCATGTATATTACGTAAATATATTCATTTTTACCAATATTTCGATACTATTTCATGTAGTATCACGATATGTGATTTAGCCTTGAAATCACAGAATTTCGCATAATATTGCATTTTAAGCATGTTTTCTTGCATTTTGTTTCGTACGGAAAATCATCGAATTTAGCAATATTTTGACGTTTATCATCCCCTTTTCCTTCATGTGATTTAAACAAAATATCATCGAATTAGGCAATATTTTGCCGTTTTCCACGTTTTTGTGAATTTTCAGTCCATGGGTTTTAATTCATATATATACGATAAAAATGATGCAAACACATAATTGATTAGATAATAACCTTAAATACTTCATTTTCAATCATCAATTTGTTTCTCGTTAAAATACTGAGTAAGATGTTGAAAAGGGGAGAAGTTCGGTTTTTATTGCATATATCGACGTTTCAGCCGGAATAGAGCGATTTTCGTGTACATCTTCCATCGGTAATATAAACGGAAAACCAGGAACATTTTAGTTAATTCTAATGAAAACACTTTGATTTTTATCATTTGTATTGGAAACAACATTCTCATATGTCTTTTCTTGGATCCAAATAATACGAAACCTTGCTCTATGATTTGAAGTTAAAATCCTCAAATATGGTTAAATAGTGACTTTTTTCACGTTTTTCATGTAGTTTGATATTACGTAAATATATTCATTTTTACCAATATTTCGATACTATTTCATGTAGTATCACGATATGTGATTTGGCCTTGAAATCTCAGAATTTCGCATAATATTGCCTTTTAAGCAAGTTTTCTTGCATTTTGTTTCGTACGGAAAATCATCGAATTTAGCAATATTTTGACGTTTATCATCCTCTTTTCCTTCATGTGATTTAAACAAAATATCATCGAATTAGGCAATATTTTGCCGTTTTCCACGTTTTTGTGAATTTCCGTCCATGGGTATTAATTCATATATATACGATAAAAATGATGCAAACACATAATTGATTAGATAATAACCTTAAATACTTCATTTTCAATCATCTATTTGTTTCTCGTTAAAATACTGAGTAAGATGTTGAAAAGGGGAGAAGTTCGGTTTTTATTGCATATATCGACGTTTCAGCCGGATTAGGGCGGTTTTACGTGTACATCTTCTCTCGTTAATATAAACGGAAAATCAAGAACATTATAGTTAATTCTAATGAAAACACATTGTTTTTTATCATTTGTATTGGAAACAACATTGTCATATGTCTTTTCTTGGATCTAAATAATATGAAACCTCGCTCTATGATTTGAAGTTAAAATCCTCAAATATGGTTATATAGTGACTTTTTTCACGTTTTTCATGTAGTTTGATATTACGTAAATATATTCATTTTTACCAATATTTCGATACTATTTCATGTAGTAATCACGATATGTGATTTGGCCTGCAAATCTCAGAATTTCGCATAATATTGCATTTTAAGCAAGTTTTCTTGCATTTTGCTTCGTACGAAAAATCATCGAATTGAGCAATATTTTAACGTTTATCATCTCCTTTTCCTTCATGTGATTTAAACAAAATATCATCGAATTAGGCAATATTTTGCCGTTTTCCAAGTTTTTGTGAATTTTCCGTCCATGGGTATTAATTCATATATATATACGATAAAAATGATGCAAACACATAATTGATTAGATAATAACCTAAAATACTTCATTTTCAATCATCTATTTGTTTCTCGTTAAAATACTGAGTAAGATATTGAAAAGGGGAGAAGTTCGGTTTTTATTGCATATATCGACGTTTCAGCCGGAATAGAGCGATTTTCGTGTACATCTTCCATCGGTAATAGAAACGGAAAACCAGGAACATTTTAGTTAATTCTAATGAAAACACTTTGATTTTTATCATTTGTATTGGAAACAACATTGTCATATGTCTTTTCTTGGATCCAAATAATACGAAACCTTGCTCTATGATTTGAAGTTAAAATCCTCAAATATGGTTAAATAGTGACTTTTTTCACGTTTTTCATGTAGTTTGATATTACGTAAATATATTCATTTTTACCAATATTTCGATACTATTTCATGTAGTATCACGATATGTGATTTGGCCTTGAAATTTCAGAATTTCGCATAATATTGCATTTTAAGCAAGTTTTCTTGCATTTTGTTTCGTACGGAAAATCATCGAATTTAGCAATATTTTGACGTATATCATCCCCTTTTCCGTCATGTGATTTAAAGAAAATATCATCGAATTAGGCAATATTTTGCCGTTTTCGACGTTTTTTGTGAATTTTCCGTCCATGGGTATTAATTCATATATATACGATAAAAATGATGCAAACACATAATTGATTATATAATAACCTTAAATACTTCATTTTCAATCATCTATTTGTTTCTCGTTAAAATACTGAGTAAGATGTTGAAAAGGGGAGAAGTTCGGTTTTTATTGCATATATCGACGTTTCAGCCGGATTAGGGCGGTTTTACGTGTACATCTTCCCTCGTTACTATAAACGGAAAATCAAGAACATTATAGTTAATTCTAATGAAATCACATTGTTTTTTATCATTTGTATTGGAAACAACATTGTCATATGTCTTTTCTTGGATCTAAATAATACGAAACCTCGCTCTATGATTTGAAGTTAAAATCCTCAAATATGGTTATATAGTGACTTTTTTCACGTTTTTCATGTAGTTTGATATTACGTAAATATATTCATTTTTACCAATATTTCGATACTATTTCATGTACTATCACGATATGTGATTTGGCCTTCAAATCTCAGAATTTCGCATAATATTGCATTTTAAGCAGGTTTTCTTGCATTTTGCTTCGTACGAAAAATCATCGAATTTAGCAATATTTTAACGTTTATCATCTCCTTTTCTTTCATGTGATTTAAAGAAAATATCATCGAATTAGGCAATATTTTGCCGTTTTCCACGTTTTTGTGAATTTTCCGTCCATGGGTATTAATTCATATATATATACGATAAAAATGATGCAAACACATAATTGATTAGATAATATTATAGTACTGTGGGTTGGTTGGTGTTGTCTTCGTTGATCCTTCTCTACGGACAACCCAACCCACAACTCGGTAGAGTGCTTATACTAGGAGATCACCCTTGGCGCTTCTGGCTCTTGGAGAGGGGCTCAACGTCACACGTTTAGGGGATGCGGCTCCAACATTTAGCCTCGTTGTCACGTGCACACACCCACTCGAGCCGCTGTGACTCCCCACTCTCTCCCTAGGTGATATGATCTCCTCAATCCCCTTTTTGACTTATTAGTATTACCTTTTACCCTGTCCACGGCAGTGGTTCTTGGTTCTTTCTCTCTCTCTCTCCTTCTTTACTACCTCCTGGGAAGCCTCACTAGGACAAGGGCAAACACCAGCAAATTGTGATACATTTACTGGACAAAGCACATACACAATACATACACACATATAATAATAATGAATCCTATACTCTATAATATTACAATCAGGTTGCACTCCAACACCATCAGAACTCTATCATCAGCTTATCAAGTGGTATCCTATCTCCTGGTTCACCACCTGATACTATCAACCTCCTCAAGTTGATCAAGTCTACATACACTGTTGCACCATCAGCAAGATAACATATATATACAGAAAATCAGCATTTGAATGCAATAACATATACCAGTATAAATGTTCATTGATACTTCAGTATAAAAAACTCCTTGACGTAAGAATGCCAACAGTCACTCACCTCTCACTGCGTCTTGCACGCTAATGACAACCAAACACTATCAACTCCCTATAAGTAATCCACCAGAACTTCCCCTTCCACCTCTGGAAGTTCACTACCCTAATATCCTTAGGTTCTTCCGGGCTTCACTACCAGGATCCTCTGCAGCTCCTCCAGGCTGCTATCATGAAGTTTCCTTGAGCAACTACGGTGCTTCACCCTTCTGCTAGGGTCCTCCACAGCTCTCTTGGCTGCTACACCATGAAGTTTCCCCGAGCAAGTATGGTGCTTCTCCACCTCTACAGAAGCACGTGACACTCCTCTTCACTGCTGCTTCTCCTCACAGCTCGAGGTCCTCTGCTCCACTACCTTTGGAGCTCCACTACCATCAATTACTTCATCTGCTGGCTTCGAAGTTCTCAGCAACTTCTTCCCCAAAAGACAAACCTGCAACCCATCGACACTCCAATAAAACGTTCCCCTTTAACACATAAACAAAAATAACCACACAATATGCTTGCCTCAAACCTCTATCTGTTCTCTACATACAGTGAGAGTGGGCTCCCCCGTTTTGGGCGGGTCCATACTCCACCTCGCCTGGCGGCGGTCCTCACTCACTGGGAGGGTCTTCCTCCATCCGGAGCCGGGCTCCCTCAGTCGTCCGCCAGCGCTCAGAGGGGGTGGACGTCGCTCCGTGTTCCTCCCTCTTCACTCTCCTATTTCAGGCCTTCTGCCTTATTAAAACATGTCTAACTTATAAATAAACATTGCTACTGTCGCTGGGCACACGACCAACTACAAGTGATCACTATGAACTGGCGTATATCGTGCTTACCACAGATCGGCTGGTCGAGGGCGCTTTCCCTCTGACGGCGTCTGGTCAGGGCGCTCCCACGGCCCACAATAATGCTTCTGGGCGATTTAATATCTGCTCGTCGACCAGGACTTGAGACCACAACGTTCCCAGCTCGATTCCACAGCTGGTACGTCCGCACACTTCTCTTCTCTTCGAGATATATCACTAGGGGTTCCCTTCTGGCGGGAGCTCAAACGGAGCGCGGCTTCCCCCTGCGATGTCTGGCACTCAAGTGAGGTCAAGGTCCTCCGGAAGCGAGCCTCACGCCTCCAGCAAAATGTCCACATCTCCTATCCCGTCATTTATCTATTTTCTTCTGCATTGCCCATAATCTCAAACTGTTACACATATCCAACCAACTATTTTACATATGCGTTATCACTTCAATATTCGCTAGACCTTCTAATCAGGTCAGGCTTGACGAATAACTCTCAAGGAGGGAGACTCGTTTCTCCTGTAGGCTGAGATCATAACAATAATAACCTTAAATACTTCATTTTCAATCATCAATTTGTTTCTCGTTAAAATACTGAGTAAGATATTGGAAAGGGGAGAAGTTCGGTTTTTATTGCATATATCGACGATTCAGCCGGATTAGAGCGGTTTTACGTGTACATCTTCCATCGTTAATATAAACGGAAAATCAAGAACATTATAGTTAATTCTAATGAAAACACATTGTTTTTTATCATTTGTATTGGAAACAACATTGTCATATGTCTTTTCTTGGATCTAAATAATACGAAACCTCGCTCTATGATTTGAAGTTAAAATCCTCAAATATGGTTATATAGTGACTTTTTTCACGTTTTTCATGTAGTTTGATATTACGTAAATATATTCATTTTTACCAATATTTCGATACTATTTCATGCAGTATCACGATATGTGATTTGGCCTTCAAATCCCAGAATTTCGCATAATATTGCATTTTAAGCAAGTTTTCTTGCATTTTGTTTCGTACGAAAAATCATCGAATATAGCAATATTTTGACGTTTATCATCTCCTTTTCTTTCATGTGATTTAAACAAAATATCATCGAATTAGGCAATATTTTGCCGTTTTCCACGTTTTTGTGAATTTTCAGTCCATGGGTTTTAATTCATATATATACGTTAAAAATGATGCAAACACATAATTGATTAGATAATAACCTTAAATACTTCATTTTCAATCATCTATTTGTTTCTCGTTAAAATACTGAGTAAGATATTGAAAAGTGGAGAAGTTCGGTTTTTATTGCATATATCGACGTTTCCGCCGGATTAGAGCGGTTTTACGTGTACATCTTCCCTCGTTAATATAAACGGAAAATCAAGAACATTATAGTTAATTCTAATGAAAACACATTGTTTTTTATCATTTGTATTGGAAACAGCATTGTCATATGTCTTTTCTTGGAACTAAATAATACGAAACCTCGCTCTATGATTTGAAGTTAAAATCCTCAAATATGGTTATATAGTGACTTTTTTCACGTTTTTCATATAGTTTGATATTACGTAAATATATTCATTTTTACCAATATTTCGATACTATTTCATGTAGTAACACGATATGTGATTTGGCCTTCAAATCTCAGAATTTCGCATAATATTGCATTTTAAGCAAGTTTTCTTGCATTTTGCTTCGTACGAAAAATCATCGAATTGAGCAATATTTTAACGTTTATCATCTCCTTTTCCTTCATGTGATTTAAACAAAATATCATCGAATTAGGCAATATTTTGCCGTTTTCCACGTTTTTGTGAATTTTCCGTCCATGGGTATTAATTCATATATATATACGATAAAAATGATGCAAACACATAATTGATTAGATAATAACCTAAAATACTTCATTTTCAATCATCTATTTGTTTCTCGTTAAAATACTGAGTAAGATATTGAAAAGGGGAGAAGTTCGGTTTTTATTGCATATATCGACGTTTCAGCCGGAATAGAGCGATTTTCGTGTACATCTTCCATCGGTAATAGAAACGGAAAACCAGGAACATTTTAGTTAATTCTAATGAAAACACTTTGATTTTTATCATTTGTATTGGAAACAACATTGTCATATGTCTTTTCTTGGATCCAAATAATACGAAACCTTGCTCTATGATTTGAAGTTAAAATCCTCAAATATGGTTAAATAGTGACTTTTTTCACGTTTTTCATGTAGTTTGATATTACGTAAATATATTCATTTTTACCAATATTTCGATACTATTTCATGTAGTATCACGATATGTGATTTGGCCTTGAAATCTCAGAATTTCGCATAATATTGCATTTTAAGCAAGTTTTCTTGCATTTTGTTTCGTACGGAAAATCATCGAATTTAGCAATATTTTGACGTTTATCATCCCCTTTTCCTTCATGTGATTTAAAGAAAATATCATCGAATTAGGCAATATTTTGCCGTTTTCCACGTTTTTTGTGAATTTTCCGTCCATGGGTATTAATTCATATATATACGATAAAAATGATGCAAACACATAATTGATTATATAATAACCTTAAATACTTCATTTTCAATCATCTATTTGTTTCTCGTTAAAATACTGAGTAAGATGTTGAAAAGGGGAGAAGTTCGGTTTTTATTGCATATATCGACGTTTCAGCCGGATTAGGGCGGTTTTACGTGTACATCTTCCCTCGTTACTATAAACGGAAAATCAAGAACATTATAGTTAATTCTAATGAAAACACATTGTTTTTTATCATTTGTATTGGAAACAACATTGTCATATGTCTTTTCTTGGATCTAAATAATACGAAACCTCGCTCTATGATTTGAAGTTAAAATCCTCAAATATGGTTATATAGTGACTTTTTTCACGTTTTTCATGTAGTTTGATATTACGTAAATATATTCATTTTTACCAATATTTCGATACTATTTCATGTACTATCACGATATGTGATTTGGCCTTCAAATCTCAGAATTTCGCATAATATTGCATTTTAAGCAAGTTTTCTTGCATTTTGCTTCGTACGAAAAATCATCGAATTTAGCAATATTTTAACGTTTATCATCTCCTTTTCTTTCATGTGATTTAAACAAAATATCATCGAATTAGGCAATATTTTGCCGTTTTCCACGTTTTTGTGAATTTTCCGTCCATGGGTATTAATTCATATATATATACGATAAAAATGATGCAAACACATAATTGATTAGATAATAACCTTAAATACTTCATTTTCAATCATCAATTTGTTTCTCGTTAAAATACTGAGTAAGATATTGGAAAGGGGAGAAGTTCGGTTTTTATTGCATATATCGACGTTTCAGCCGGATTAGAGCGGTTTTACGTGTACATCTTCCATCGTTAATATAAACGGAAAATCAAGAACATTATAGTTAATTCTAATGAAAACACATTGTTTTTTATCATTTGTATTGGAAACAACATTGTCATATGTCTTTTCTTGGATCTAAATAATACGAAACCTCGCTCTATGATTTGAAGTTAAAATCCTCAAATATGGTTATATAGTGACTTTTTTCACGTTTTTCATGTAGTTTGATATTACGTAAATATATTCATTTTTACCAATATTTCGATACTATTTCATGCAGTATCACGATATGTGATTTGGCCTTCAAATCTCAGAATTTCGCATAATATTGCATTTTAAGCAAGTTTTCTTGCATTTTGTTTCGTACGAAAAATCATCGAATTTAGCAATATTTTGACGTTTATCATCTCCTTTTCCTTCATGTGATTTAAACAAAATATCATCGAATTAGGCAATATTTTGCCATTTTCCACGTTTTTGTGAATTTTCAGTCCATGGGTTTTAATTCATATATATACGTTAAAAATGATGCAAACACATAATTGATTAGATAATAACCTTAAATACTTCATTTTCAATCATCTATTTGTTTCTCGTTAAAATACTGAGTAAGATATTGAAAAGTGGAGAAGTTCGGTTTTTATTGCATATATCGACGTTTCCGCCGGATTAGAGCGGTTTTACGTGTACATCTTCCCTCGTTAATATAAACGGAAAATCAAGAACATTATAGTTAATTCTAATGAAAACACATTGTTTTTTATCATTTGTATTGGAAACAGCATTGTCATATGTCTTTTCTTGGAACTAAATAATACGAAACCTCGCTCTATGATTTGAAGTTAAAATCCTCAAATATGGTTATATAGTGACTTTTTTCACGTTTTTCATATAGTTTGATATTACGTAAATATATTCATTTTTACCAATATTTCGATACTATTTCATGTAGTAACACGATATGTGATTTGGCCTTCAAATCTCAGAATTTCGCATAATATTGCATTTTAAGCAAGTTTTCTTGCATTTTGCTTCGTACGAAAAATCATCGAATTGAGCAATATTTTAACGTTTATCATCTCCTTTTCCTTCATGTGATTTAAACAAAATATCATCGAATTAGGCAATATTTTGCCGTTTTCCACGTTTTTGTGAATTTTCCGTCCATGGGTATTAATTCATATATATATACGATAAAAATGATGCAAACACATAATTGATTAGATAATAACCTAAAATACTTCATTTTCAATCATCTATTTGTTTCTCGTTAAAATACTGAGTAAGATATTGAAAAGGGGAGAAGTTCGGTTTTTATTGCATATATCGACGTTTCAGCCGGAATAGAGCGATTTTCGTGTACATCTTCCATCGGTAATAGAAACGGAAAACCAGGAACATTTTAGTTAATTCTAATGAAAACACTTTGATTTTTATCATTTGTATTGGAAACAACATTGTCATATGTCTTTTCTTGGATCCAAATAATACGAAACCTTGCTCTATGATTTGAAGTTAAAATCCTCAAATATGGTTAAATAGTGACTTTTTTCACGTTTTTCATGTAGTTTGATATTACGTAAATATATTCATTTTTACCAATATTTCGATACTATTTCATGTAGTATCACGATATGTGATTTGGCCTTGAAATCTCAGAATTTCGCATAATATTGCATTTTAAGCAAGTTTTCTTGCATTTTGTTTCGTACGGAAAATCATCGAATTTAGCAATATTTTGACGTTTATCATCCCCTTTTCCTTCATGTGATTTAAAGAAAATATCATCGAATTAGGCAATATTTTGCCGTTTTCCACGTTTTTTGTGAATTTTCCGTCCATGGGTATTAATTCATATATATACGATAAAAATGATGCAAACACATAATTGATTATATAATAACCTTAAATACTTCATTTTCAATCATCTATTTGTTTCTCGTTAAAATACTGAGTAAGATGTTGAAAAGGGGAGAAGTTCGGTTTTTATTGCATATATCGACGTTTCAGCCGGATTAGGGCGGTTTTACGTGTACATCTTCCCTCGTTACTATAAACGGAAAATCAAGAACATTATAGTTAATTCTAATGAAAACACATTGTTTTTTATCATTTGTATTGGAAACAACATTGTCATATGTCTTTTCTTGGATCTAAATAATACGAAACCTCGCTCTATGATTTGAAGTTAAAATCCTCAAATATGGTTATATAGTGACTTTTTTCACGTTTTTCATGTAGTTTGATATTACGTAAATATATTCATTTTTACCAATATTTCGATACTATTTCATGTACTATCACGATATGTGATTTGGCCTTCAAATCTCAGAATTTCGCATAATATTGCATTTTAAGCAAGTTTTCTTGCATTTTGCTTCGTACGAAAAATCATCGAATTTAGCAATATTTTAACGTTTATCATCTCCTTTTCTTTCATGTGATTTAAACAAAATATCATCGAATTAGGCAATATTTTGCCGTTTTCCACGTTTTTGTGAATTTTCCGTCCATGGGTATTAATTCATATATATATACGATAAAAATGATGCAAACACATAATTGATTAGATAATAACCTTAAATACTTCATTTTCAATCATCAATTTGTTTCTCGTTAAAATACTGAGTAAGATATTGGAAAGGGGAGAAGTTCGGTTTTTATTGCATATATCGACGTTTCAGCCGGATTAGAGCGGTTTTACGTGTACATCTTCCATCGTTAATATAAACGGAAAATCAAGAACATTATAGTTAATTCTAATGAAAACACATTGTTTTTTATCATTTGTATTGGAAACAACATTGTCATATGTCTTTTCTTGGATCTAAATAATACGAAACCTCGCTCTATGATTTGAAGTTAAAATCCTCAAATATGGTTATATAGTGACTTTTTTCACGTTTTTCATGTAGTTTGATATTACGTAAATATATTCATTTTTACCAATATTTCGATACTATTTCATGCAGTATCACGATATGTGATTTGGCCTTCAAATCTCAGAATTTCGCATAATATTGCATTTTAAGCAAGTTTTCTTGCATTTTGTTTCGTACGAAAAATCATCTAATATAGCAATATTTTGACGTTTATCATCTCCTTTTCCTTCATGTGATTTAAACAAAATATCATCGAATTAGGCAATATTTTGCCATTTTCCACGTTTTTGTGAATTTTCAGTCCATGGGTTTTAATTCATATATATACGTTAAAAATGATGCAAACACATAATTGATTAGATAATAACCTTAAATACTTCATTTTCAATCATCTATTTGTTTCTCGTTAAAATACTGAGTAAGATATTGAAAAGTGGAGAAGTTCGGTTTTTATTGCATATATCGACGTTTCCGCCGGATTAGAGCGGTTTTACGTGTACATCTTCCCTCGTTAATATAAACGGAAAATCAAGAACATTATAGTTAATTCTAATGAAAACACATTGTTTTTTATCATTTGTATTGGAAACAGCATTGTCATATGTCTTTTCTTGGAACTAAATAATACGAAACCTCGCTCTATGATTTGAAGTTAAAATCCTCAAATATGGTTATATAGTGACTTTTTTCACGTTTTTCATATAGTTTGATATTACGTAAATATATTCATTTTTACCAATATTTCGATACTATTTCATGTAGTAACACGATATGTGATTTGGCCTTCAAATCTCAGAATTTCGCATAATATTGCATTTTAAGCAAGTTTTCTTGCATTTTGCTTCGTACGAAAAATCATCGAATTGAGCAATATTTTAACGTTTATCATCTCCTTTTCCTTCATGTGATTTAAACAAAATATCATCGAATTAGGCAATATTTTGCCGTTTTCCACGTTTTTGTGAATTTTCCGTCCATGGGTATTAATTCATATATATATACGATAAAAATGATGCAAACACATAATTGATTAGATAATAACCTAAAATACTTCATTTTCAATCATCTATTTGTTTCTCGTTAAAATACTGAGTAAGATATTGAAAAGGGGAGAAGTTCGGTTTTTATTGCATATATCGACGTTTCAGCCGGAATAGAGCGATTTTCGTGTACATCTTCCATCGGTAATAGAAACGGAAAACCAGGAACATTTTAGTTAATTCTAATGAAAACACTTTGATTTTTATCATTTGTATTGGAAACAACATTGTCATATGTCTTTTCTTGGATCCAAATAATACGAAACCTTGCTCTATGATTTGAAGTTAAAATCCTCAAATATGGTTAAATAGTGACTTTTTTCACGTTTTTCATGTAGTTTGATATTACGTAAATATATTCATTTTTACCAATATTTCGATACTATTTCATGTAGTATCACGATATGTGATTTGGCCTTGAAATCTCAGAATTTCGCATAATATTGCATTTTAAGCAAGTTTTCTTGCATTTTGTTTCGTACGGAAAATCATCGAATTTAGCAATATTTTGACGTTTATCATCCCCTTTTCCTTCATGTGATTTAAAGAAAATATCATCGAATTAGGCAATATTTTGCCGTTTTCCACGTTTTTTGTGAATTTTCCGTCCATGGGTATTAATTCATATATATACGATAAAAATGATGCAAACACATAATTGATTATATAATAACCTTAAATACTTCATTTTCAATCATCTATTTGTTTCTCGTTAAAATACTGAGTAAGATGTTGAAAAGGGGAGAAGTTCGGTTTTTATTGCATATATCGACGTTTCAGCCGGATTAGGGCGGTTTTACGTGTACATCTTCCCTCGTTACTATAAACGGAAAATCAAGAACATTATAGTTAATTCTAATGAAAACACATTGTTTTTTATCATTTGTATTGGAAACAACATTGTCATATGTCTTTTCTTGGATCTAAATAATACGAAACCTCGCTCTATGATTTGAAGTTAAAATCCTCAAATATGGTTATATAGTGACTTTTTTCACGTTTTTCATGTAGTTTGATATTACGTAAATATATTCATTTTTACCAATATTTCGATACTATTTCATGTACTATCACGATATGTGATTTGGCCTTCAAATCTCAGAATTTCGCATAATATTGCATTTTAAGCAGGTTTTCTTGCATTTTGCTTCGTACGAAAAATCATCGAATTTAGCAATATTTTAACGTTTATCATCTCCTTTTCTTTCATGTGATTTAAACAAAATATCATCGAATTAGGCAATATTTTGCCGTTTTCCACGTTTTTGTGAATTTTCCGTCCATGGGTATTAATTCATATATATATACGATAAAAATGATGCAAACACATAATTGATTAGATAATAACCTTAAATACTTCATTTTCAATCATCAATTTGTTTCTCGTTAAAATACTGAGTAAGATATTGGAAAGGGGAGAAGTTCGGTTTTTATTGCATATATCGACGTTTCAGCCGGATTAGAGCGGTTTTACGTGTACATCTTCCATCGTTAATATAAACGGAAAATCAAGAACATTATAGTTAATTCTAATGAAAACACATTGTTTTTTATCATTTGTATTGGAAACAACATTGTCATATGTCTTTTCTTGGATCTAAATAATACGAAACCTCGCTCTATGATTTGAAGTTAAAATCCTCAAATATGGTTATATAGTGACTTTTTTCACGTTTTTCATGTAGTTTGATATTACGTAAATATATTCATTTTTACCAATATTTCGATACTATTTCATGCAGTATCACGATATGTGATTTGGCCTTCAAATCTCAGAATTTCGCATAATATTGCATTTTAAGCAAGTTTTCTTGCATTTTGTTTCGTACGAAAAATCATCTAATATAGCAATATTTTGACGTTTATCATCTCCTTTTCCTTCATGTGATTTAAACAAAATATCATCGAATTAGGCAATATTTTGCCATTTTCCACGTTTTTGTGAATTTTCAGTCCATGGGTTTTAATTCATATATATACGTTAAAAATGATGCAAACACATAATTGATTAGATAATAACCTTAAATACTTCATTTTCAATCATCTATTTGTTTCTCGTTAAAATACTGAGTAAGATATTGAAAAGGGGAGAAGTTCGGTTTTTATTGCATATATCGACGTTTCCGCCGGATTAGAACGGTTTTACGTGTACATCTTCCCTCGTTAATATAAACGGAAAATCAAGAACATTATAGTTAATTCTAATGAAAACACATTGTTTTTTATCATTTGTATTGGAAACAGCATTGTCATATGTCTTTTCTTGGAACTAAATAATACGAAACCTCGCTCTATGATTTGAAGTTAAAATCCTCAAATATGGTTATATAGTGACTTTTTTCACGTTTTTCATGTAGTTTGATATTACGTAAATATATTCATTTTTACCAATATTTCGATACTATTTCATGTAGTAACACGATATGTGATTTGGCCTTCAAATCTCAGAATTTCGCATAATATTGCATTTTAAGCAAGTTTTCTTGCATTTTGCTTCGTACGAAAAATCATCGAATTGAGCAATATTTTAACGTTTATCATCTCCTTTTCCTTCATGTGATTTAAACAAAATATCATCGAATTAGGCAATATTTTGCCGTTTTCCACGTTTTTGTGAATTTTCCGTCCATGGGTATTAATTCATATATATATACGATAAAAATGATGCAAACACATAATTGATTAGATAATAACCTAAAATACTTCATTTTCAATCATCTATTTGTTTCTCGTTAAAATACTGAGTAAGATATTGAAAAGGGGAGAAGTTCGGTTTTTATTGCATATATCGACGTTTCAGCCGGAATAGAGCGATTTTCGTGTACATCTTCCATCGGTAATAGAAACGGAAAACCAGGAACATTTTAGTTAATTCTAATGAAAACACTTTGATTTTTATCATTTGTATTGGAAACAACATTGTCATATGTCTTTTCTTGGATCCAAATAATACGAAACCTTGCTCTATGATTTGAAGTTAAAATCCTCAAATATGGTTAAATAGTGATTTTTTTCACGTTTTTCATGTAGTTTGATATTACGTAAATATATTCATTTTTACCAATATTTCGATACTATTTCATGTAGTATCACGATATGTGATTTGGCCTTGAAATCTCAGAATTTCGCATAATATTGCATTTTAAGCAAGTTTTCTTGCATTTTGTTTCGTACGGAAAATCATCGAATTTAGCAATATTTTGACGTTTATCATCCCCTTTTCCTTCATGTGATTTAAAGAAAATATCATCGAATTAGGCAATATTTTGCCGTTTTCTACGTTTTTTGTGAATTTTCCGTCCATGGGTATTAATTCATATATATACGATAAAAATGATGCAAACACATAATTGATTATATAATAACCTTAAATACTTCATTTTCAATCATCTATTTGTTTCTCGTTAAAATACTGAGTAAGATGTTGAAAAGGGGAGAAGTTCGGTTTTTATTGCATATATCGACGTTTCAGCCGGATTAGGGCGGTTTTACGTGTACATCTTCCCTCGTTACTATAAACGGAAAATCAAGAACATTATAGTTAATTCTAATGAAAACACATTGTTTTTTATCATTTGTATTGGAAACAACATTGTCATATGTCTTTTCTTGGATCTAAATAATACGAAACCTCGCTCTATGATTTGAAGTTAAAATCCTCAAATATGGTTATATAGTGACTTTTTTCACGTTTTTCATGTAGTTTGATATTACGTAAATATATTCATTTTTACCAATATTTCGATACTATTTCATGTACTATCACGATATGTGATTTGGCCTTCAAATCTCAGAATTTCGCATAATATTGCATTTTAAGCAAGTTTTCTTGCATTTTGCTTCGTACGAAAAATCATCGAATTTAGCAATATTTTAACGTTTATCATCTCCTTTTCTTTCATGTGATTTAAACAAAATATCATCGAATTAGGCAATATTTTGCCGTTTTCCACGTTTTTGTGAATTTTCCGTCCATGGGTATTAATTCATATATATATACGATAAAAATGATGCAAACACATAATTGATTAGATAATAACCTTAAATACTTCATTTTCAATCATCAATTTGTTTCTCGTTAAAATACTGAGTAAGATATTGGAAAGGGGAGAAGTTCGGTTTTTATTGCATATATCGACGTTTCAGCCGGATTAGAGCGGTTTTACGTGTACATCTTCCATCGTTAATATAAACGGAAAATCAAGAACATTATAGTTAATTCTAATGAAAACACATTGTTTTTTATCATTTGTATTGGAAACAACATTGTCATATGTCTTTTCTTGGATCTAAATAATACGAAACCTCGCTCTATGATTTGAAGTTAAAATCCTCAAATATGGTTATATCAACCCGTTCTCACACAAGACAGTACATATATGACTAGTGCTTAAAGTCAATATGTAGAATGTGATTTAGTACATATGTGATATATTCCCAGTTAACTTTTTTACCAAGGCTCAAACTCTTCCTCACGTACCAATTTACGTCTCACAGTACTCGTCCATCAACGTAGATAGCTGAATAGTCGTGATTGGTTCAATTATAACGAAAATTGTAGTTTTCAGGTCCCACATGGGTTGTGAAATTCACCTACTATTGTCCATGCTCTTATAATATTACAGATCAGCTACATCCTATTGAAGGCTCGTAGTTTTGTTTTGAGAAATATTAGTTGTTCTTAGTAAATTATAATAAGCACAATAAATTATTACATAGAATAAGTGCTTCACCAATCAATATTATATACTATAGTTTGTGCTTTAGAAATCTTTAAAGAATGTTTTGTAGGAACGCTAACAGAAAACGATGTTATGTTGGAATGTATATAGGGTAAACTACTGCAAACAGGATGGTATGGTGTGGATTATTGGAAACTATAGGATTAGTATAGGGTCCACTACCACCTGTTAGGTGGGTAAGGGGTCCAATAACACCCGCAGGATGAGTATGGGGGTCACATCCACCCACAGGAATGGTATGGGGATCACTTCCACCCACAGGAAGGGTATGGGATCCAATACCATCCACTGGATGTGTATTGCGTCCACTACCACCGACAGGATGGGTATGGGCTCACAACCACCCACAGGATAGGTATGGGGTCCAATACCACCCACAGGATGAGTATGGGGTCCACTATAACCCACAGGATGGGTATGGGGCTCCAACCACCCACAGAATAAGTATGGGGTACAATAACACCCACTGGATATGTATGGCATCCATTGCCCCCACAGGATGACTATAGGGTACAGTATCGCCCACAGGATTAGTATATAGGGTTCACTGCCGCCCACAGAGTCGGTATGGAGTCCACCGCCACCCACAGGGTCGGTATGGGGTCCACTA
The DNA here is from genome assembly GCF_040958095.1 of Procambarus clarkii. Taxonomy (NCBI): domain Eukaryota; kingdom Metazoa; phylum Arthropoda; class Malacostraca; order Decapoda; family Cambaridae; genus Procambarus; species Procambarus clarkii. The sequence goes on along the minus strand of NC_091240.1, from coordinate 18,408,538 downwards.
CCGCCCACTGGGTCGCTATGAAGTCAACTACCGTCCACAGGGTCGGTAGGGGTCCACTACCGCCCACAGGGTCGGCAGGGGGTCCACTGCCACCCACTGGGTCGGTAGGGGGTCCACTGCCGCCCACAGGATCGATAGGGGGTCCACTGCCGCCCACAGGGTCGATATGGGGGGGGTCCACTACCGCCCACAGGATCGATAGGGGGTCCACTGCCGCCCACAGGGTCGGTAGGGGGTCCACTGCCGCCCACACGTTCGGTAGGGGTCCACTGCCGCCCACAGGGTCGGTAGGGGGTCCACTGCCGCCCACAGGATCGATAGGGGGTCCACTGCCGCCCACAGGGTCGATAGGGGGTCCCTTACCGCCCACAGGGTCTCTATGAAGTCAACTACCGCCCATAGTGTTTGTATAGTGTCCACTATCGCCCATAGTGTTATTATGGGGTCCACTACCCCTCATAGGGTCGGTATGGGGGTCCATTACTACCCACAGGGTGTGTCTGGGGTCTATTTTGGCAATACTGCTTTTCCAATCTCATTTGTTGTTCAATGTAAAATATTTGTTGCTCGACTTGCAACAATTTATATATATATATATATATATATATAGTATAGTGCCTTTGCAATAATGTACCAATGTGTGTATTTTCATAACTCGTTTTAAATTGTTGAAAAATAAATAACTACATTGTGAATGCAAGTCAATGTTTACATGCTAAATCAGAGTTGCCAGATTCCGCTTAAAATAGCAAATTGTGCTTATTTTCAAAGCTTGAGAATTTAGCTTTAAAGTAGTTAAAAAACTACGAATTTCGCAATTTGCTATGTACTTTAGTGTACTATTTTAAAATTAGGTTGGTTTTTAAGCTGCAAGTCATATGAATCTCAAAAAAAGTATATTATTAACAATCTTATCTCCATAGTTCACTAGTTTCTGTAAATCAGATCTGGTAACTGTAGGCCAAGTACTGGTAGACTCAAGACACAATGTGTGTTGAAGCTATTCTCTTTGAAGAAGTCATCTCGACAGGATCTTCCAGCTCCAGCTATAAAACTTCACCAAACATGGATCTACCTAGTACATCAAATGGTAAGAAATTACTAAACTGTAGTAAACTGAATCTGACACTGTCATATATATATATATATATATATGTATGTGTGTATGTATGTATGTATGTATGTATGTATGTATGTATGTATGTATGTATATATATGTCGTACCTAATAGCCAGAACGCACTTCTCAGCCTACTATTCAAGGCCCGATTTGCCTAATAAGCCAAGTTTTCATGAATTAATGTTTTTTCGTCTACCTAACCTACCTAACCTAACCTAACCTAGCTTTTTTTGGCTACCTAACCTAACCTTACCTATAAATATAGGTTAGGTTAGGTTAGGTAGGGTTGGTTAGGTTCGGTCATATATCTACGTTAATTTTAACTCCAATAAAAAAAATTGACCTCATACATAGAGAAAAGGGTTGCTTTATCATTTCATAAGAAAAAAATTATAGTAAATATATTAATTCAGGAAAACTTGGCTTATTAGGCAAATCGGGCCTTGAATAGTAGGCTGAGAAGTGAGTTCTGGCTACTAGGTACGACATATATATATATATATATATATGTTGTACCTAGTAGCCAGAACGTCGTACTCGGCTTACTATGCAAGGCCCGATTTGCATAATAAGCCAAGTTTTCCTGACAGTATATTTTCTCTAATTTGTTTTCTGATGAAATGATAAAGCTACCCATTTCATTATGTATGAGGTCAATTTTTTTTATTGGAGTTAAAATTAACGTAGATATATGGCCGAACCTAACCAACCCTACCTAACCTAACCTAACCTATATTTATAGGTTAGGTTAGGTTAGGTAGCCGAAAAAGTTAGGTTAGGTTAGCTTAGGTAGGTTAGGTAGTCGAAAAACAATTAATTCATAAAAACTTGGCTTATTAGGCAAATCGGGCCTTGCATAGTAGGCTGAGAAGTGCGTTCGGGCTACTAGGTACGACATATATATATATATATATATATATATATATATATATATATATATATATATATATGTCGTACCTAGTAGCCAGAACTCACTTCTCAGCCTACTATGCGAGGCCCGATTTGCCTAATAAGCCAAGTTTTACTGAATTAATATATTTTCTCAAATTTTTTTCTTATGAAATGATAAAGCTACCCATTTCATTATGTATGAGGTCAATTTTTTTTTATTGGAGTTAAAATTAACGTAGATATATGACCGAACCTAACCAACCCTACCTAACCTAACCTAACCTATCTCTATAGGTTAGGTTAGGTTAGGTAGCCGAAAACGTTAGGTTAGGTTAGGTTAGGTAGGTTAGGTTGTCGAAAAAACATTAATTCATGAAAACTTGGCTTATTAGGCAAATCAGGCCTTGCATAGTAGGCTGAGAAGTGAGTTCTGGCTACTAGGTACGACATATATATATATATATATATATATATATATATATATATATGTCGTACCTAATAGCCAGAACGCACTTCTCAGCCTACTATTCAAGGCCCGATTTGCGTAATAAGCCAAGTTTTCATGAATTAATGTTTTTTTCGTCTACCTAACCTACCTAACCTAACCTAACCTAGCTTTTTTTGGCTACCTAACCTAACCTTACCTATAAATATAGGTTAGGTTAGGTTAGGTAGGGTTGGTTAGGTTCGGTCATATATCTACGTTAATTTTAACTCCAATAAAAAAAAATTTACCTCATACATAGAGAAAAGGGTTGCTTTATCATTTCATAAGAAAAAAATTATAGTAAATATATTAATTCAGGAAAACTTGGCTTATTAGGCAAATCGGGCCTTGAATAGTAGGCTGAGAAGTGAGTTCTGGCTACTAGGTACGACATATATATATATATATATATATATATATATATATATATATATATATATATATATATATATATGAGGGGTACCACCTCTGGTGCAAGTGTAGGGACCCATAGCCTCGGAGAAGAAAATAAAGAGTACTCAGAGAAGACCTTGTGGATCCTCACTGAACACTTTCATATTTTCTTCTCCTACCACCCTTATTCTTTTGGTATGTGTGTATATTTATCTAACTTTATTTGAAAACGTCATTACACAAAAAAAGTTACAATATTGATTATATATATATATATATATATATATATATATATATATATATATATATATATATATATATATATATATATATATATATATATATGTCGTACCTAGTAGCCAGAACGCACTTCTCAGCCTACTATGCAAGGCCCGATTTGCCTAATGAGCCAAGTTTTCCTGAATTAATATATTTTCTCTAATTTTTTTCTTATGAAATGATAAAGCTACCCACTTCATTATGTATGAGGTCATTTTTTTTTATTGGAGTTAAAATTAACGTAGATATATGACAGAACCTAACCAACCCTACCTAACCTAACCTAGCCTATCTTTATAGGTTAGGTTAGGTTAGGTAGCCGAAAAAGTTAGGTTAGGTTAGGTTAGGTAGGTTAGGTCGTCGAAAAACAATTAGTTCATGAAAACTTGGCGTATTAGGCAAATCGGGCCTTGCATAGTAGGCTGAGAAGTGCGTTCTGGCTATTAGGTACGACATATATATATATATATATATATATATATATATATATATATATATATATATATATATATATATATATATGTCGTACCTAATAGCCAGAACGCACTTCTCAGCCTACTATTCAAGGCCCGATTTGCCTAATAAGCCAAGTTTTCATGAATTAATTTTTTTCGTCTACCAAACCTACCTAACCTAACCTAACCTAGCTTTTTTTGGCTACCTAACCTAACCTTACCTATAAATATAGGTTAGGTTAGGTTAGGTAGGGTTGGTTAGGTTCGGTCATATATCTACGTTAATTTTAACTCCAATAAAAAAAAATTGACCTCATACATAGAGAAAAGGGTTGCTTTATCATTTCATAAGAAAAAAATTATAGTAAATATATTAATTCAGGAAAACTTGGCTTATTAGGCAAATCGGGCCTTGAATAGTAGGCTGAGAAGTGAGTTCTGGCTACTAGGTACGACATATATATATATATATATATATATATATATATATATATATATGTCGTACCTAGTAGCCAGAACTCACTTCTCAGCCTACTATTCAATGCCCGATTTGCCTAATAAGCCAAGTTTTCCTGAATTAATATATTTACTATAATTTTTTCCTCATGAAATGATAAAGCAACCCTTTTCTCTATGTATGAGGTCAATTTTTTTTTATTGGAGTTAAAATTAATGTAGATATATGACCGAACCTAACCAACCCTACCTAACCTAACCTAACCTATATTTATAGGTAAGGTTAGGTTAGGTAGCCAAAAAAAGCTAGGTTAGGTTAGGTTAGGTAGGTTAGGTAGACGAAAAAACATTAATTCATGAAAACTTGGCTTATTAGGCAAATCGGGCCTTGAATAGTAGGCTGAGAAGTGCGTTCTGGCTATTAGGTACGACATATATATATATATATATATATATATATATATATATATATATATATATGTCGTACCTAATAGCCAGAACGCACTTCTCAGCCTACTATGCAAGGCCCGATTTGCCTAATAAGCCAAGTTTTCATGAATTAATGTTTTTTAGACTACCTAACCTACCTAACCTAACCTAACCTACCTTTTTCGGCAACCTAACCCAACCTAACCTATGAAGATAGGTTAGGTTAGGTTAGGTAGGGTTGGTTAGGTTCGGTCATATATCTACGTTAATTTTAACTACAATAAAAAAAATTGACCTCATACATAATGAAATGGGTAGCTTTATCATTTCATAAGAAAAAATTTAGAAAAAATATATTAATTCAGGAAAACTTGGCTTATTAGGCAAATCGGGCCTTGAATAATAGGCCAAAAAGTGAGTTCTGGCTACTAGGTACGACATATATATATATATATATATGTCGTACCTAGTAGCCAGAACGCACTTCTCAGCCTACTAAGCAAGGCCGAATTTGCCTATTAAGCCAAGTTTTCATGAATTAATTGTTTTTCGACAACCTAACCTACCTAACCTAACCTAACCTAACTTTTTCGGCTACCTAACCTAACCTAACCTATGAAGATAGGTTAGGTTAGGTTAGGTAGGGTTGGTTAGGTTCGGTCATATATCTACGTTAATTTTAACTCCAATAAAAAAAAATTCACCTCATACACAATGAAATGGGTAGCTTTATCATTTCATAAGAAAAAGTGTAGAGAAAATATATTAATTCAGGAAAACTTGGCTTATTAGGCAAATCGGGCCTTGCATAATAGGCCGAGAAGTGCGTTCTGGCTACTAGGTACGACATATATATATATATATATATATATATATATATATATATATATATATATATATATATATATATGTCGTACCTAGTAGCCAGAACGCACTTCTGAGCCTACTATGCAAGGGCCGATTTGCCTAATAAGCCAAGTTTTCCTGAGTTAATTTATTTTCTCTAATTTTTTTCTTATGAAATAATAAAGCTACCCATTTCATTATGTATGAGGTCAATTTTTTGTTAATGGAATTAATATTAACGTAGATATAGGACCGAACCTAACCAACCCTACCTAACCAAAGCTAACCTATCTTTATAGGTTAGGTTCGGCTAGGTAGCCGAAAAGGTTAGGTTAGGTCAGGTTAGGTAGGTTAGGTAGTCGAAAAACAATTATTTCATGAAAACTTGGCTTATTAGGCAAATCGGGCCTTGCATAGTAGGCTGAGAAGTGCGTTCTGGCTATTAGGTACGACATATATATATATATATATATATATATATATATATATATATATATATATATATATATATATATATATATATATGTCGTACCTAGTAGCCAGAACGTCGAACTTGGCCTACTATGCAAGGCCCGATTTGCCTAATAAGCCAAGTTTTCCTGAATTAATATATTTTCTCTAATATTTTTCTTATGAAATGATAAATCTTCCCATTTCATTATGTATGAGGTCAATTTTTTTTTATTGGAGTTAAAATTAACGTAGATATATGGCCGAACCTAACCAACCCTACCTAACCTAACCTATCTCTATAGGTTAGGTTAGGTTAGGTAGCCGAAAAAGTTAGGTTAGGTTAGGTTAGGTAGGTTAGGTAGTCGAAAAATAATTAATTCATGAAAACTTGGCTTATTAGGCAAATTGAGCCTTGCATAGTAGGCTGAGAAGTGCGTTCTGGCTACTAGGTACGACATATATATATATATATATATATATATATATATATATATATATATATATATATATATATATATATATATATATATATATAATTTATTATATATTATTATAATTATATATATATATATATATATATATATAATTATATATATATATATATATATATATATAATTTTTTTTTCTTCCAATAATATAGTATTCGCTTGAAATTAACAGCCTGGTCAATCAGGCTGTTGGATTCAACTCCTCTCAGTTTTGTTATACGAGTTACAGCATGGTTAATCACATCCAAAATTAAAGTTATTTCCAGATGCAGTCCTAAAATTTTTAACATTGCTCTCACTAGTGTTAATGTAGATTATTTCATAATTTAAATAATATATTTAATTACTGTAGTACATTTTAACAACAATTTAACTTATAATTTTTGCAGCATAGGTCATTTGAATATAAGTATTTTATTAGAAACTATTTCCTTCAGGTCTTCAGGGAAAATTCTTGAGGAGATGCACAAACTGCAAACAATGTGTGCATGTCCGAAGCAATGTTTGCAAGTTCTGCAAGAAGAGGACAAGAAGATCTTCACCACTAACTTCTTTTTGTGTAAGTAGTTCACATAATATATAAATATATCACCACCTATTATTTTCTCTCATATATATATATATATATATATATACATATGTATATATATATATATATATACATATGTATATATATATATATGTCGTACCTAATAGCCAGAACGCACTTCTCAGCCTACTATTCAAGGCCCGATTTGCCTAATAAGCCAAGTTTTCCTGAATTAATATATTTTCTCTAATATTTTTCTTATGAAATGATAAATCTTCCCATTTCATTATGTATGAGGTCAATTTTTTTTTATTGGAGTTAAAATTAACGTAGATATATGGCCGAACCTAACCAACCCTACCTAACCTAACCTAACCTATCTCTATAGGTTAGGTTAGGTTAGGTAGCCGAAAAAGTTAGGTTAGGTTAGGTTAGGTAGGTTAGGTAGTCGAAAAATAATTAATTCATGAAAACTTGGCTTATTAGGCAAATTGAGCCTTGCATAGTAGGCTGAGAAGTGCGTTCTGGCTACTAGGTACGACATATATATATATATATATATATATATATATATATATATATATATATATATATATATATATATATAATTTATTATATATTATTATAATTATATATATATATATATATATATATATATATAATTATATATATATATATATATATATATAATTTTTTTTTCTTCCAATAATATAGTATTCGCTTGAAATTAACAGCCTGGTCAATCAGGCTGTTGGATTCAACTCCTCTCAGTTTTGTTATACGAGTTACAGCATGGTTAATCACATCCAAAATTAAAGTTATTTCCAGATGCAGTCCTAAAATTTTTAACATTGCTCTCACTAGTGTTAATGTAGATTATTTCATAATTTAAATAATATATTTAATTACTGTAGTACATTTTAACAACAATTTAACTTATAATTTTTGCAGCATAGGTCATTTGAATATAAGTATTTTATTAGAAACTATTTCCTTCAGGTCTTCAGGGAAAATTCTTGAGGAGATGCACAAACTGCAAACAATGTGTGCATGTCCGAAGCAATGTTTGCAAGTTCTGCAAGAAGAGGACAAGAAGATCTTCACCACTAACTTCTTTTTGTGTAAGTAGTTCACATAATATATAAATATATCACCACCTATTATTTTCTCTCATATATATATATATATATATATATACATATGTATATATATATATATATATACATATGTATATATATATATATGTCGTACCTAATAGCCAGAACGCACTTCTCAGCCTACTATTCAAGGCCCGATTTGCCTAATAAGCCAAGTTTTCCTGAATTAATATATTTTTTCTAATTTTTTTCCTATGAAATGATAAAGCTACCCAATTCATTACGTATGAGGTCAATTTTTTTTATTGGAGTTAAAATTAACGTAGATATATGACCGAACCTAACCAACCCTACCTAACCTAACCTAACCTATCTCTATCGGTTAGGTTAGGTTAGGTAGCAGAAAAAGTTAGGTTAGGTTAGGTTAGGTAGGTTAGGTAGTCGAAAAAACATTAATTCATGAAAACTTGGCTTATTATGCAAATTGGGCCATGCATAGTTGGCTGAGAAGTGCGTTCTGGCTATTAGGTACGACATATATATATATATATATATATATATATATATATATATATATATATATATATATATATATATATATATGTATATGTATATATATATATATATATATATATATATATATATATATATATATATATATATATATATATATATATATATATATATATATATATATATATATATATATATATATATATATATATATATATATATATATAATTTCAATTCAATCATCTCTGTCGTTGATGTATATGGCAAAAAGTGTGTGGCCCAATACAGCACTATGTCTTAACGTAATGGGTCCAAGGGCCCATAAGGTCTCGACAGCATTAAGGGCCCTTTAGCAAACCAGTGTGCTGGTGCCCCTATGACACCCATGACGTCTTTGTATCATTTCAAGTTTGTACATGTACTTCTTAAGATATGGGCACCATACAACTGCTGCATATTCTAGCTTTTGTCTAAAAAAATCATGAACAATTTATTTATTATTTATCCATGAATGCCAGAACTAAACCCTGTGGTACTCCACTCGTGACATTTCTCCAGTCCAATACATTGCCTCTGATTACTGCCCTCATTTTTCTATCAGTTTGAAATTTTTTAATCCATGTTAGAAGCTTACCTGTCACCCCTCCAATATGTTCCAGTTTCCAGAACAAACTCTTATGTGGAATTCTATTGAATGCCTCTTTTAGGTCCAGATAGATGCAGTCAACCCAACCATATCTTTCCTGTAAAATTTCTGCGGCTCGATCATAGTAACTGATTAAATTTGTTACACAGGATCTTCCATTTCAAAATTTTTTATTTTTTATTTTTATTTTTTATTCCAGCACGCACAAGGAAGCTTGATGCAGATAAACTTACATTAGGATCAGAAGGTGGTAGCGATAATGCCCTGGAAAAAAATCCTGACGAGCTACAAGTGCAGCAGGTGCATAAAGTCCAAAAGGTACCGCAGGTGCAAGAAATTCAACAATTACAAAAAGTTCCGCAGGTGGAACATTTACAAAAAGTTCCGCCGGTGCAACAAGGGCTACCATTAGCAATCCTTCAGAAACAGCAAGAAGTACAAGTAGTAAAATTTGAACCACAGGGAACTACACCAGGAAAACAGTGTAGTAACAACGGAATGGGAATTTTAAAATACCTGAGGAAACAGGTAAAAAAGGACAAACAATAGAAATGGTTCCTTACACATTATTTGGTAGTTTATAGGTATTTTACTTATAATACTTTATATTATGTCTACAGTTTATAATTTAGTTTACAGTTAATTTACTTTTCAACTTCCATATCTTACATGAAGGATTTTTACTGTTTTTCATTTTTAAAACCTTATTAGTATCATTTATAGTTTAGTGTCAATTCACTTATAATACAATATATGGAATAATTTACTAAATTCATTTAACTATAATAAATTTAAATAAACATTTTTACCCCAGGATGAGTTTCAGTCACCCTACCCAAAAAATTAATGTTTCTTTATTACTAATCTTGTGAGAGGTAGCTTATTGTGCAGCCCATACTCATTCTGTGAGTGTTAGTTTATTGTGCACCCCATAGTCATCATGTCACCCAAGCCTGCTGCAGCTGCACCTGAGGGGTGGTGTAGGGAACCATTAGTGTACTATTATGATTTGAGAGAGAGAATGCTCTGTGGACAGAGCATCAATATGGCTTAAGGCATTGAGCTTTGCCTCAAGATGAAGCTTGGGCTGATCTCTGATTTGCTTCTTGGGAGTCTTCATTTACGTGCACCCCATACTCAACCACTTTGTAGTAATTAATTGTGCAACCCATACTCATCCTGTTACCAGTAGTTTGTGCAACCCATACTTATCCTGTGATCCCTATTCCTCTACTTCAAGTCCCTCAAGGGGCGCACGAATTCAGTTTGGCATACTGCATCCTGCCTTCCCATCCCTAGCTACTGACCCATCACAATATTTTATTTTATTTTATTTATATATATACAAGTAGGTACATTGGGGTTGTGAGAATACATTGAATAGTACAGTATTTACAATCTTGTAAAGCCACTAGTATGCGCAGCATTTCAGGCAGGTCCTTAATCTAACAGATAATTTTAAGTAGGTAATTTCTATCAGAATTGATAAATGATAATAAATACATTGTTTACATACATACATTACAAATACATACATATAAGCTCAAAAGCTTCATTGAAGGTTGTAACAGAACCCATGAGCACCACACCAGAAAAAAATACAGTTTTGATATTCCAAGAATACGACTTAATCAAACTAGAAATGCTCTACAAATCAAGGGACCCAGAATGTGGAATGATCTTCCCAACCATGTTAAAGACTGTACCTCTCTCAACCAGTTTAAGATAAAAACTAAACACTACCTAATAAATTCACTAACCTACCTTACCCCTCTATTGTCAACCCATGTCTGTTATTTTTTTTTTTTTTTTAATCAACACTGTTTGTCAACCTATTGTATTTGTGCTGCTTTTTCAGTCATGTTCCCTCTTTTTTTTATCTTTATTTGTATTTGTTCTCAACACATTTTATTCTTTATGCTCAATTAGTATTAAGTTCTAGATATTAATGTTTTTCCTGCCCGAAACGCGTTGCGTAATAGTGGCTTTAGGCATTGTATGTACTAGCTCTATCTATATATCGATCCATTAATGTAACATTACTTGTATGTATGTACCTTACCTGAATAAACATATTTATTTATTTATTTATTTATTTATTTATACAAGTTTAACTCTGGGGATATCAAAGAGATATTTATTTCTGGTGTGGTGATAATGGGTCCTATTACATCTGTCCAGGAAGAGTTTCAGAGCAGGATTTGCATTTAAGAACAGGGTTTTGTAAATGTAGTTGACACAAGAGAATTTATGGAGTGAGATTATGTTTAGCATGTTTAGGGAGTTAAACAAGGGGGCTGTGTGTTGTCTGAAAGCAGAATTTGATATTATTCTGATAGCAGATTTTTGCTGGGTGATGATGGACTTGAGGTGGTTTGCAGTGGTTTGCAGTGGTTGAACCCCATGCACAGATACCATAGTTGAGATAGGGATAGATTAGTGTATAATATAGAGAGATGAGAGCAGGGTTAGGTACATAATATCTGATTTTGGAGAGTATACCAACTGTTTTAGAGACTTTCTTAGTTATGTATTGTATGTGGGTACTGAAGTTGAGTCTCTTGTCTAAGAATAGACCAAGAAACTTTCCATCATTGTTATTGCTAATGTTTACATTGTCATCTGAAGCTGAATTGCATTTGTAGATTTGCTTCCAAATAAGATGTAGTAGGTCTTTTCTATGTTAAGTGTTAGTTTGTTGGTTGACATCCATAAGTGGACTTTTTTTAGTTCATTATTAACAACATTACAGTATTTAGTGTATGTGGGTTGGGGTTGGAGTAGATGAGTGTAGTATCATCAGCAAACAATATAGGTTTCAGAATGTTAAGAACATATACATCCTGCCTTCCCATCCCTAGCTACTGACCCATCACAATATACATCCTGCCTTCCCATCCCTAGCTACTGACCCATCACAATATACATGTAGTAGAGTGTTTTCTGTAGGCAATTTTCTAATTATACAATCATATGTTGCCCTCAGCTCTCCTATTTCATACATACTTTTTTTCTTTTGCAAGGGAGTAATTACTACATCTACATTACAATCCTCCCATGGTGGTGTAAATTTTCTCTTGGGCACAGCAATACACTCTGAAATAACATCATACTTAATAACATTAGAACATAAGGTATTCATATATGCTCTTTTCTTCATCATACATTGTTCAGTACTTCCCACCTTTTGAACTGAGAGGACCAATTCATTAGCTCCCCCACCTCTCATTAATCTAATGGCAGAAGCTACATTTATCTCTGCAATTCTATCCCCAATACTCTGCAGATTCAACTCCATCCTGATTTTCTCAATCATAGCATTTCTTGGGCATCCTAAGATAATTCTCATGGCTTCATTTTGTACCTGTGGGAGGTTGGTGCTGGGGTTACTGTGGGAGGTGTACTGTGTGAGGTTGGTGTTGGGGTTACCTGTAGGAGGTGTACTGTGGGAGGTTGGTGCTGGGGTTACCTGTGGGAGGTGTACTGTGGGAGGTTGGTGTTGTGTACTGTGGGAGGTTGGTGCTGGGGTTACCTGTGGGATGTGTACTGTGGGAGGTTGGTGTTGTGTACTGTGGGAGGTTGGTGCTGGGGTTACCTGTGGGAGGTGTACTGTGGGAGGTTGGTGTTGTGTACTGTGGGAGGTTGGTGTTGGGGTTACCTGTGGGAGGTGTACTGTGGGAGGTTGGTGCTGGGGTTACCTGTGGGATGTGTACTGTGGGAGGTTGGTGTTGTGTACTGTGGGAGGTTGGTGTTGGGGTTACTGTGGGAGGTTGGTGCTGGGGTTACTGTGGGAGGTGTACTGTGTGAGGTTGGTGTTGGGGTTACCTGTAGGAGGTGTACTGTGGGAGGTTGGTGTTGTGTACTGTGGGAGGTTGGTGTTGGGGTTACCTGTGGGAGGTGTACTGTGGGAGGTTGGTGCTGGGGTTACCTGTGGGATGTGTACTGTGGGAGGTTGGTGTTGTGTACTGTGGGAGGTTGGTGTTGGGGTTACTGTGGGAGGTTGGTGCTGGGGTTACCTGTGGGAGGTGTACTGTGGGAGGTTGGTGTTGGGGTTACCTGTGGGAGGTTGGTGTTGTGTACTGTGGGAGGTTGGTGTTGTGTACTGTGGGAGGTTGGTGCTGGGGTTACCTGTGGGATGTGTACTGTGGGAGGTTGGTGTTGTGTACTGTGGGAGGTTGGTGCTGGGGTTACCTGTGGGAGGTGTACTGTGGGAGGTTGGTGTTGTGTACTGTAGGAGGTTGGTGTTAGGGTATTCACCTAGTATATCTTGTTTCTGGGTGTACTAACCTAGTATATGTTGCGTGTGTGTGTGTATACTCACCTAGTCTCACCTAGAATATCTTGTGTGTAAGTTCTCAACTAGTACTCACCTAGTATACCTTGTATGTGTGTATTCACCTAGTATATCTTGTTTCTGGGTGTACTAACTTAGTATATGTTGCGTGTGTGTGTGTATACTCACCTAGTCTCACCTAGAATATCTTGTGTGTAAGTTCTCAACTAGTACTCACCTAGTATACCTTGTATGTGTGTATTCACCTAGTATATCTTGTTTCTGGGTGTACTAACTTAGTATATGTTGCGTGTGTGTGTATACTCACCTAGTCTCACCTAGAATATCTTGTGTGTAAGTACTCAACTAGTACTCACCTAGTATACCTTGTCAGACCTTGCCTATACCCTATACAGACCTAGTGTGTGTGTACGATCATATGTGGCATTCTTCCAAGAAAAGGAGTTAGAAATGAAACGGTATAATCAGATCCTTTTATACAACACATTGAGAAAGAATAAAGGTTAAGTGTGGTATCAGTAAGATTTACACACTAGTCCACACTTGCGTGGTGTACAATGTAAGTGGAGGCAGAGTTGGAGGGAGGGAAATGTAGTTGGTGGACCTGTGGTCAGGGTGGCTCCAGAGGTAGGGTGTCAAATTTCAGTGTTTATGGCAGGGTAAGGGAATGGTCGTCGTTGGTCTTGTGATTCAATATTTTCTTGTTGTCGCTAAGTTACACTTTTTCAGGTCTATATAGTACAATGGCCAGTCCTCATGTACCTAGTAATTATGTACCTTAAATTATGTACGTAAATTATGTAATTATGTTCATGTACCTAGTAGCTAGTAGTTATAGTGTCAGTTGGGGGTTAATGGGCCAGGCCGAGTGTGCCTGTGCCCCACAAATATCACCCTTATTGCTGACTAGTTGGTATAACGGCTTTTCCCAAACCTCTCTCTCGCCAGAATTATACTGACATGTGAATATCTTTGGCAGTTGATGAATCCTAAATATAAATAATAAATAAATAAATGTTTATTTAGGTAAGGTACATCCATACAAGAAATTTTTACAAAGATTGGTGGACTTATAGATAGATTCATACATTGCATAACTGCATGGCATAACTGGCAATCCCCTCATAGTGTTCAAGTGAGAACTGGATAAGCACCTCCAAAGGATACCCAAGTATGCCAAGTATGCTGCCCTGAGGAACACCAATGTTGATGGGTAGGGTGGGAGAAATTGAATTATTCACAGAAACATACTGGAGCCTGTCAGTGAGGTACGTAGGATTTGAGGTATTGCAGGGAATACAAGACACTGATCACTGGTCTCCCATTTGGTCCTCATTGCTTTATCTTACTATTATTGAATGTCAATAACCGTATTATGCAATTTCAATTTCTTCTATTGCTTTCTTTATTATGCACCCCATACCCATCCCGTGGGCCGTGGTGTAAAGGATTACAGAGGCACATAATCGGTTCAGGACCGGAACCCTCTAGTTCGTTTAGCTAAGCAAATAACAATGTTTGACGCTAGTTACAAAATTATTAATGTTGTATACACATGTACACACACACTCATACATACATACATATATATATATATATATATATATATATATATATATATATATATATATATATATATATATATATATATATATATATATATATATATATAATTATACCAGTATAATCTAATAATATATACTGGTCTAATAAAATAATTATACCAGTTAATACTCTCACTCGTTGTGTTAGGATATGTTAGCTTGATAAAACTGACTGTTCATTGTTGAGAAATGTGTTAACAAACAATATATCTGACTTATCAAGACTGTAGCTTGCTTAGCAAGGAACTTTTTTTAAATTTGGGTTCAGTTTAACTACCGCTCAAGGGATGAGTAATTGGGGCATAATAAAGGAACTAAGCTGATAAAATGAAAGATGGGGGATCAGCCATTACACGTGTTAATGACTCTTGTATAGTTGTGTAGTTAAGGACATCAGGGTAAAGGGGTAATGGGCATTGTGGTTGATTGTTCTACCTGGGAATCCTCCACTGTTTTATATCTTATGTATGTATGTATGTACTAACCTAGTTGTGGTTGCAAGGGTTGAACTTTGGCTCTTTGGTCCCGCCACTTGAATACATACACTTGAATACATACACTTTCCATACACTTGAAACTGTGTATGGAATCAGCCTCCACCACCTGTGTCCCCTTGTGCGTGTACCACATGTGTTAAATAAATGTATGTATGTATGTATGTATGTACGTATGTATGTATGTATGTATGTATGTATGTATGTATGTATGTATGTATGTATGTATGTATGTATGTATGTATGTATGTATGTATGTAAGGAGAGAGAGAGAGAGAGAGAGAGAGAGAGAGAGAGAGAGAGAGAGAGAGAGAGAGAGAGAGAGAGAGAGAGAGAGAGAGAGAGAGAGAGAGAGAGAGAGAGAGAGAGAGAGAGAGAGAGAGAGAGAGAGAGAGAGAGAGAGAGAGAAAGAGATGAAGATCGAGACAGAGAAATAGATATAGACAGAGTCAGGGAGAGAATGTTAGACACAGAGACGTATAGATAAGGATATGCAAAGTCAGTGAGAGAATGACAGAGATAGAGCGAGGAAAGAGACAGAGAGATAGGCTGACACAGAGAATGTCAGAAACGAGGAGAGGCAGAGACAGAGGGACAGGGACAGACGGACAGGGCCAGAGGAGGGACGGGGGAACAGAGGGGGAGCAGTGGGACAGGGAGGGAGACAGGGACAGAGAGGGGGACATGGACAGAGACAGAGACAGAGGGACAAGGTCAGAGAGGGGGACCGGGGGACAGAGGGAGGAGAGGGGGGCAGGAGACCAAGAGAGAGGGGACAGAGGAGAGACAGGGACAAGGGGACAGAGATGGATAGGGGGACTGGAGGAAAGGGAGGGGGACAGATGATGGACAGCGGACAGAAAGAGTGGGCAGGGGGACAGAGAGGTACAGGGGACAGAGAGATGGACAGGGGGACATAGAGGAACAGGGGGACAGAGAGTGACAGGGGGACAGAGAGAGGAACAGGAGGACAGAGAAGAACAGGGGGACAGAGAGAGACAGGGGGGACAGAGACAGGGACAATGGGATAGAGAGGGACAGGGGGACAGAGAGATGGAAAGGGGGGACAGGGGGACAGAGAGGGGGAAAGGGATCTGGGACAGAGGACAGAAAATGTGGGCAAGGGGACAAAGTGAGGGACAGGGGACAAAGATGGACAGGGGGACAAAGATGGACAAGGGGGACAGGAGGAAAGGGGGGAGATGTATGAGGGGAAATGTTTGCGGAAGATGGAGAAGGGGTATTTAGAACGGTAAGTTAGAGAGGGGGCAACTAAGGCCCATCATTGAAAAACAAATGAGCATCATTGCAATAGCAGGAGCCACGCACATCTTTAGCCTGCGTTGTTGAGACATTGTCAATTAAGCGGTGTCCAATAGCAGTATCTTCGGTATTTAAGCGTTACCTTAAAAAATACTGGAAATATTGAAAGCTATTAATCCAGATATTAATCCCCTTGTGCAACGCACACAAGAGGCAACAGCTTCTAGCTCTACAAGCCGCAATATAAAATAGAGAATAGGCGATTGTTTTCACTCACAGTGTAATAAACCCACGGACCCACCCACCCGCTGAAGCCGTAAATGCCAAGACATTACTTCCGTTTAAAATTAAGCCGGAATAATCCTCAGGTATGTGGAGGATGTGGGAGGCCTTTGATCAACCACCGACTTCCTGCCCCGTCGACGGGGCCATCAGCCCTCAGTGTGCCCTCAGCCAAAATAATGTGAAACATGTATGTGGGTGTATTAAATATTTTAATTTATTATTTCCAAGATTTAGCTGTTAGCTCTTGGACCCCGCCTTTCTAAGCGTCGGTTGTCTAATGTACCGACTCTCGGCCTCTTTTCCTCCATCATATCTAAACAACATATATTTTTATCTAACACACTCACACATCCCCAAGATGCAGCCTTTAGCAGCTTCCTGACTTTCAGGTTCCTATTTACTGCAAGGTGAATAGAGGCATTAGTGTGTGTATGTTTGTGTCTGTGTGTGTGTGTGTATACGTGTGTGTGTGTGTGTGTATACTCACCTAGTTGTGGTTGCGGGGGGTTGAGCTCTGGCTCTTTGGTCCCACCTCTCAACTGGCAATCAACTGATGTACAGATTCCTGAGCCTACTGGGCTCTATCATATCTGCATTTGAAACTGTGTATGGAGTCAGCCTCCACCACATCACTGCCTAATGCATTCCATCTATTAACTACTCTGACACTGAAAAAGTTCTTTCTAACATCCTAGTGGTTCATTTGGGTACTAAGTTTCCACCTGTGTCCCCTTGTTCGCCTACCACCCGTGTTAAACAGTTTATCTTTATGTGCCCTATCAATTGCATTTCTCGCAGCCTGTCCTCGTAACTCATGCCTCTTAGTCCTGGGACTAGCCTATTTGCATACCACTAAACTTTTTCAAGCTTCGTCTTGTGCTTTTTTTTTTTTTTTTTTTTTTTTGAGATATATACAAGAGTTGTTATATTCTTGTACAGCCTAGTACTAAGTATATGGTGTTTGGCTAGATAAGAGTAAAACTGCTTGTAGATTAGTTTTTCAAAAAATGTTGACAAGTTAGGCAGGATTGATATAGGTCTGTAATTGTTAACATCTGTGAGATCACCACATTTGTGTACAGGGGTAACTCGCTTTTTTTAGGATAACTGGAAAGGTTTGGAGTTCAAGTGACCTGTTGAAGAGCATGAGAATTCTTTGGAGACAATTCCTAACCTATACTTCTTCTCAAGGTCATGTTTTTTATTAATGGGTTTAAGTATTCCCTTTGTAAGCAAGGGATTGTTAAGCCTTTTGGTTATGCTTACAAAAAAGTCACAGGACAGACATTATCAGCAGCAGTTATAAAATTGTCAATAGCAGTTTCATTGTGCAGCCTAAAACTTAACTCCCTTGACTCTAGAGGTATATATATTAGGTTTAGGTTAGGTTTTTTTAATTAAACCAGCCAGGATGAGTGAAGCCATGAAGGGCGTTTTTATTAATTAAAACACCCAAATGTTGGGTGCTTCAGGTGTTGTTCCTCTTGGATGATCTTGTACCTCTCTGTCTCACACCTGTAAGAATGAGTGATATGGTTAAGGGGGAAACAAAGTGCAGGCAAGGCAATGGAGGCCAGTAGTAATCTTAGGGCTAGGATAATTAGAAATTAGAGAAATTAAGTAAGAGAAATTAGCAAGAGAAATCAGGTAAAATTTATTATACTTAACTTTTGTATCATGAGTTTAGTAGTAAATCTTCATCTTCATCATCATCATCTTCACTGTCACAAAGCTCCAGGTAGGGCTCGGAAACATCAACATCCTCTTCCTGGTATCCAAATAAACGCTTTGCATCACTCAGCTTGTCAGAACACATCTTTTGCCCTTGCTTCAAAAGAGCCAAGATTCCACTCTTATTTTTGGTTGATAGGTGCTTCTCTTCAATAGTGTACTTGTTAGGATCCTGTAATATATAGACTATTTAATGGGGTTTAAGACATTTACAAATTTCCCTGAAAATACTAAAGAAATTAGAATAAATAAATAAAGTTTTCGGTAAAAGTTCAAATATATGTAAAACACACCAGTACAGTATATGAAAACCATGGAATTGTCTACCTGTCAAAGTTGTAAATAGCAAGACAAGTATAAAATTCTGCTGGATAAATGTTTATGAAGAACTGAATTGCAACACACATTTAGGCTGTTAGCTTACCTTGCTTAGATATGAAGGAAAAATTCCACATAACAACTCTTCAGTATGTTCGGTTAAAATCTCTCTCTTATTCTTGTAATATGCGAGATAATGCAGCATTTCTTGAACAGTGTGTTGTTGCTCTTCTCTGGATCTCTTCTGAAGCTCCACATCTTCTACTGCCTTCTTTTTTTGAGCAAGGGACACTAATAAAAGAGGAAATTTATATTTACTGCAAGTAAACTACAACTCAATTTAATGTAATTACAGTTTAGGTACTTGCATTATACATACTATACATAGTTTATTGTGCAGTATCAACCTGATAAAAACCTACGGATTATGATACTGCACCTATTTTACAAACAGTAGTGATGATATTTTACTTCAAAAATAAGTAAAGCTTATCCATTATGCATGCTAAATGTTAGTTATCTTGATAAGGCCGAATTGTAACCCCTGATAAAATGAGATGTAGTTACATACCATTTTGGCTATGATGAGGCAATAAATTGTGCCATGGCAGGATACCTTCTATTGCATCCTTTTCACTGAGAATTTCAGAGTTTTCACTATTGTAGATTTTTATGAAGCCTTGAAGCTTTTTCCTATCACACTCATTTCTGTGCCGGAGGGAAGAGCGCATTTTACTGGATGCTGCAAATAAAGTTTTTTGGCTGAAAGTTTTAAAGTTGTTAAAAAAATTTCCTCATCATTTACCTACATAGAAATTATAGACAAGAGCTAAATAGAAATTGCTTCAGAGTTAACAAAGAAATAGTAAGCCTACCTGCATCAGTGGCAATCAGATTTTTGCGATGCCTGATAGAGTCTGCAACTGCCTCGATAGAATATTTTATGTTCTTCGAGGTTGTTCCAGTGTTTAACTCTAACTCCTTACAAATCATTTGTAGGTCAGATCGCCATTCTTGAATCAATGACTTTTGAACATCAAGTTTGTCGATCTCATTTGAAACTGTTATTTCCGTCTCTCTGGCCTATTTGAAAATATAATAAATTTAATGAACAAATCACATTAACCATGATGAGTGGTTCGAACCTATGGGCTTGGCATTCCCAGATGCTTGCTGTAGTTGAATGCGCCACAACATGGTCAAAAGAATTGCAACCTAGGGTACTAATGAACCCACAATTCAATTTTTGTTAATTATGCACCCCCATACCCATTCCATGGGCGGTTGTGCATGCAGTTTCCCATGTACTTGGTCTGTGTCCTCCAGTAGTTTTACCTCTGATGGCCCTTTCAATACACATAGAATTCATATTATTGTGATATATCAATACATGGAGAAAGACATTGAAATGGGGGCATCAAAGGCAGAACTACTGAATGACAGAGACCGAGTTCATGGGGGAATTGTGTGAAACCTGGTTTGGCTTCAGTGGAAGCCTTGGGATCCTTGTGGGTGCAGTAGTACTCCAAGTTGCAATTCATCTGACCATGTCGTGGCGTAGTGAACTAGAGCATGCATCTGAGAGCACTCAGTGCATGGGGTTCAAACCCTCATCACAGTTCCCGTGATATATCACGATACTGTGATTTCTCTGTGAACACATTTGATATATCTCGGAATCATACATTTAGGTTAATTAAATACTATATACTTTATACAAATTAACCTTATTGATATATTGAAAAAGTTCAAGCAGTTAATTCAAGGAAATGGTCGCTAATTTATAATGGAAAATATATGTAGTACATGATCTGAACACATAACTAACCTATAAATGCATTATAATACCTTTCACATATAAATGCATTATAATAAGTTTCAAAATAAATACAAATAAATAAAATAAATATATATTATTTTTAGTACCTTTCTGAGTCGAGTAACTAATGCACGAGCCAGTCCATCAATTTTTCGATGGTTCCAAAAGACTGCACCCTCTGTGAGTTCTTCTGTTCTTTCTGAGAAAAATATTTATAGCAATGAACATCTTGAAGAGCATAGATTAATAACAGTTTCATAACATACCTTTACTCACCAAGACCAACTCAAGTTTGACCAATATGTTTTCATTCTTTTATTGATTATTTGAGGGAGTTGATACTTATTGAATACTGAATACAAATCGCATTATACTGATTACAGGGCAGGTAAAATAATAAAAAACTTGATCAGATGAACCATATAAACAAATACCAGCTTTCAGCATGTTTTTAGTTGTAGAGTTGTATCGTGAGAGGTATGCAAACACTTGCTCTGCCTCTTCCCCTAAAGTCATGCCACTTCCTTCTTGCCACCGCCCTCCATATAATACCTTTAACATAAAAGTATACAGTAAAAAAAAATTCAAATTATTGTACAAAAATTAAAAGCCTCCTACTATATTAAATGATACGTATATCATTAATCTTAAACAATCAGAAATCTTAAATTTTTTTACACAAACTGTACTTATTATATTTAATGTAATGTATACATTACATTAAATTTAATTAGTATACATAAATGTAATGTTATATTTTTATTTACCTGACAATACCAAGCATGTCCTTTTGCATGTAGGACTCCTAAAAATGGCTTTGCTTGACCAATGTGAAAATGTGATTGTTTCTGAGCCACAGTTAAGGCCCATGGCCAATATTTGCAAATTATGTCTTGACAAATAAACTTTACGTATTTGAAATACATAATTTGCAAATAGTGGGCATAACTGTACAGCTCTCCTTGATACATATTCAAGGTGTGGAGGATAATACCATGTCGACAGGAGGCCATGCTGATTCCTGTTTCATCCAAACTTTGGAATGAAAGAGGCTTATTTTGAGCAGCTTTCCATGTAGACACTCCACACGTGTGCTTACTCTGTTAAACAAAAATATTTATAGTAACTAAATACCCAGTTGGTGAGCATGATTATAATTATGTAGGACGGGTAGAAGGTAGAGATTATTTTGCGCGATAGGCATTGTTGTTGCACATAAGAATTTCTATGGGTTATATTTCCTTATTCAATATATATAAACTATAATGAAAAAATACAAAAATGGCCACCATATGTTATAGTCGCCAAACAGTTATTAGGTAAAATTGAAGGTTTCTCAATATATAATAAAACTCACCTTAGTTTTCAAGCTCTGAATAGTGCCAACATGAGCTTGAACATCTTCATCTTTGCTGAAGATACTATCAGAATAATAGGGGTTTCTAATACCTCTGCAATGATAATTCAGAAATAATTATTTATTGTCTGTAACCACTATAATATTAAACAATGGGTAATGGGGTATCAAAAAATGTTTTATATGAAGAATTCTGATGCACTGCTAAATTTTACATAAAACAAAAATTTACATGGTGTTAGATAAATAAAATGATGATATGGATGCAATTGAAAGGCAAACTATAAAGACATACTCAGTTAAAAAATATGTCATATGACAATGTATATTTATATGTGCATACTTTATTTATAAGAACATTAATTTGAAGACAATATAATTCATTATAATATAGTGTGTGTAGAGAACAAAAGAATACTATACATTAAGTATCTGTAAAGCACATTTTATTACCTCCCAACTTTGTTGTAACGATACAGCTTCTTGTTGCCATCAATATGTACTGCTAAAGGGGTTTTATCACAAGCAGGACACTCATTGTCAGCTTCTCCTCTAATTTTTCTCAGCTCATATTGCTGGAATCGCCATTCGAAGAACACTCTCTTCGAAGTTATATAATTAATGGGTCCAATCTAGGAATAGAATTTTTTAGATGGTGACATTTAAAATGCATATTATGACATAAGATAAATAAACAAAAAAAACATTCCATTTTGTGTTTGAACAAAATTAAAAACTAATTATTAATAAATGAATATACATTACTACAAAATTTTGATAATTTTTGTATTGAAATATAAAACTGAAAATATTAAGAATAACGGTATCAAAACATACACGCCCACGAGAAGCACCAAAGGATTCCAGTGCAGTGACTAATGCCCGAAATGATGTTCCAGGACAATTTCTTTTTATATGGTGCCATGATTCAAGCAGACTGGTGCTGTAGAATGTGCTGCTCTTTCCTAATGATGAATAGAAACCAGACTTGTGCATGGTCTTGCCTAGTTGTTGATGCTCATATCCACAGTGGCATGTATAGATTGGAGTATAGAGGTCATACCTTCCTGTAGTTTAAAATACAGTGCATTGAGTTGTGTGGCGACTTGCTAAAATAGTGATGTAAAAATTAACATTTATAGCAACAAAAATTTCAAAATGTATTGTGATTCAGGAATATCCGGTAATGGAAATAAAAGGGTAAATTTTAAAGTTTATTTACCCATTATAGTGATGAAGATGCAGAGATTGCTGGAGCTTGAAATTTTAAACTTGCAATCTGTGCAGTTGGGGCAAGAATTTGGTGGTTGGGCTGGTACAACAGGTTCTGGTAACAAAGAAAAGGAAGACAGTTTGACAAAATGAGTTTTATGGAAAAGAATTTCAGACTGAATATTTCATTGTTTCTTGATTGTACAAAATATTGACATTATTCTCCAGATAATGACTGAGAAATTCACAGAAAAGAAACAATCAGACGATTAAATCAATCTATAAAACCAAGTGTCAGGTTTAAACTTTAAGACTTCTCCAAATGTTGTAATGACTGAAATGAAACATTTATTCATTTTATTTTGTTATACCAAGATAATCGTAGCTCTAGACTGGGATTGGGAAGTAGAAGTAATCTCGGAACAAAGTACGGATTTTATACAGGTATCGTATACTTACTCCAGTGAAAGATATTTCCTTCAGGGCACACAGTTTGTGTCGGGTCTAATGGCTCATAAAAGCCATTTTTCCAATATAATCTGTGGTGGAAAGGCATGAGAAAATGTTGCATTTGGTCACAAATGTGACACAAAAATGCAAAACAGTCTTCACATTTGATGCTTGCCTCACAATTTGTACATTGTACACAAACTTTACCTGATGAAAAAAGGGGTAATTATTTATACTAATTTTAAATACTGTATACCTAACATTTTAAACAATCTGAAGTCTAAATGTATTAATAGAGTGTCATTAATATGCATATGATGCTTATTATACAGTATAACCTTAATGAACACAGCAATATTTAATTTACCTTTATCTGGAACACCCAACTCAGACAATGTCCAATCGAACAGCATTGCCCTGCTTTCTCCCCAATTAATCTCTGCATTTTTTCTTCTTTTTTGCCAGTCAGAAACACTTGGCTGAGAATCTTTAATTTGTTCAAGTTCTGCAGCAAGTACTTTGAAATATGGGATTACAAATTAGTAAGAAAAATTTGTAAGTGAAAGGAATGATTAGTATAATATGTTAAACAAAATTTCATAGGCATTAAGCACAATTTTGGTACATAATATTTATGACGTGTGTCCATTAAATAAACCCTCATTTAAATACCAACAAATGATGTTGGGACATACCAACATCAAATGATTCCAAAGTTTCTTCACCAGCTGCCAAATAACTTTGAGTGTACGTTCTGCCACTAGTAGAATAGCCCGCATTTTGAATGTGTGGTGGTGAAAGTATAGCAGGCAGAATGTCTGGGTGGCACATTTGAAGATTTAAGCATGGTACATAATTGCAAATTGTATACAAGTATTAATATTTTCAGACAAATCTCAAGATATTACTATAACTAACTTTATGCTACCAAGTTGTTCAGTGTTATAGTAATTTAATCTCCATAATTGTCTAGCATACACTTAAAAATAGGCAACAAATATTATTGGAAAGTACACAAATAACAGCTGTAGAAATATTGTTAAGAAAATAATAGAAGATTACCATCAGATTGGGGTGCAGCTGGTCTTTGTTTTGAATTAATGTGTGATACATCCTGTATGTTATCTTTTTTCTGTTTCTTGTTTGTCACCTTTATTGAGTTTGGTTCCTCCACGTTTAAGAGTCTCTTCAAGTACTCATTTCTTTGTATCATTGCAGCACGTGCTTTCTGGTACTCACGTTCAAGATGTTCTCTAGTCATCACTGCTATTCTCCGGTGAAATTCTGAAGAGAAAATAATACTGTTCGAAGGAAAAGTACAAGAACAAAACAAGAAAATTATGCTTATGCAAAATTATGCTACAATGTACCTATTAATAATCTTAAAATTTGCTACAAATTTCCTACTTATAATTATGTGTTAAATTATGGACTTTCCCATAATGATATGCATGTTAGTGGCATTACCTATACTGCCTACCTGGAGCCCCCTAGAGAGATAGTGACACAAGTTAAGGTAATCCCTTTAGTAAGGTGCTGGGTCAACATAAATAAGCTATAACTAATAAGGACACAAATCAATATGTTCATTTAACAGTGGTATTAACATTTATATAAATATAGCTAAGAATAAGTTTTTACAAGTGTAACAAAGTGAAAGAAATGTATGAAAATTTTGATGATATATTAAAATGCTCATTGATTGAACTTGTCTTCCTATATATAAAGTATAAAAATAGTAAACACAGTACCATTATTGTTGTCTGTAGTTATTTTTGGAACATCTGGTATGTACAGCATACTGTCAAAATCCGATGATCTATCTGAAAAATTGATTGGTAGCGTAAATATTTGAATTCATTGCATAGCCTTTTATACAAACAAAAAAGAAAAATTGTACAGAAAAGCTAACACAACATTATAACACCTTTCTGTGGTACTTTCTATGGTACAAAAGAAAACAAACCTTAATTATAAAGGAAAATAAACTGACAGAAGAACTATGAATACTGCTGAAAATACTTTCCACAAAATATCTGAACCAAGGGATAGTACCCCGAGATTTGAAATATGAAAATTTCACCCTTACAGTATTTAAAAAAAAAGCAGAAAGAGTTAAGCACAAAACTAATGTCCAATCAGCTAGGTATAACACATCTGCAAGCTCATGGCGAAAATCCTAAGGGAGGGAATCATTTACCATCTTTCAGTGAACAATCTTATTCAATCGACACACCATGGTCTCCTTAAAAACAGATGCTACCTTATAAACCTCCTCACTTTTGGGACATGGTAACATGGTACTCAGATAAAGGGTTTCCGGTGGATGTAGTATACATGGATTATGCTAAAGACTTTAATAAGGTACCACATGGAAGACTAGCAAGGAAATTACAGGTTCATGAAAAAAATTGTAAAGTGCACAAAACAATAGTTAAAACAAAGAGAGCAAAAGGTCATACTAAATGGGAATGAATATGAAGAAATGTGTTAAGTTGAGTACCTCAGGGGTCCATTTTTAAGTCTAAAATATTTTTCATATATTGAACATCTATGATATAGAAAAGAATATAATCTAATCAACCACATCCTCATATTTGCAAATGCCTGGCATTTCACGAGCACTTTGTCCGGGGTTTATATTCTAGCCGGGGAGGATTTACTGGGTTAGGCTAACCTAACCTAACTTAACCAAACCAAACCAAGTATCTCAAGTTACAAATATCTCTGGGAATTCATATTATCTGCTGTTGTAGAATTGACAAAATGGACAGTGTCAACAAAATTATTCCCACATACTCCGTCACTATGTGATGGAGTACACATAGAATAGGGACTGAATTGTCCCTGACAGGGACAATTCTGTAACAAATGTTCTAGCATAAAACTTTGTACAGTTTAGTAATTCCTTACCATTTGATGTACTAGGTAGATCCATGTTTGGTGAAGTTTTATAGCTGGAGCTGGAAGATCCTGTCGAGATGACTTCTTCAAAGAGAATAGCTTCAACACATTGTGTCTTGAGTCTTCCAGTACTTGGCCTACAGTTACCAGATCTGATTTACAGAAACTAGTGAACTATGGAGATATGATTGTTAATAATATACTTTTTTTGAGATTCATATGACTTGCAGCTTAAAAACCAATCTTATTTTAAAATAGTACACTAAAGTACATAGCAAATTGCGAAATTCGTAGTTTTTTAACTACTTTAAAGCTAAATTCTCAAGCTTTGAAAATAAGCACAATTTGCTATTTTAAGCGGAATCTGGCAACTCTGATTTAGCATGTAAACATTGACTTGCATTCACAATGTAGTTATTTATTTTTCAACAATTTAAAACGAGTTATGAAAATACACACATTGGTACATTATTGCAAAGGCACTATACTATATATATATATATATATATATATATATATATATATATATATATATATATATATATATAAATTGTTGCAAGTCGAGCAACAAATATTTTACATTGAACAACAAATGAGATTGGAAAAGCAGTATTGCCAAAATAGACCCCAGACACACCCTGTGGGTAGTAATGGACCCCCATACCGACCCTATGAGGGGTAGTGGACCCCATAATAACACTATGGGCGATAGTGGACACTATACAAACACTATGGGCGGTAGTTGACTTCATAGAGACCCTGTGGGCGGTAAGGGACCCCCTATCGACCCTGTGGGCGGCAGTGGACCCCCTATCGATCCTGTGGGCGGCAGTGGACCCCCTACCGACCCTGTGGGCGGCAGTGGACCCCTACCGAACGTGTGGGCGGCAGTGGACCCCCTACCGACCCTGTGGGCGGCAGTGGACCCCCTATCGATCCTGTGGGCGGTAGTGGACCCCCCCCCATATCGACCCTGTGGGCGGCAGTGGACCCCCTATCGATCCTGTGGGCGGCAGTGGACCCCCTACCGACCCAGTGGGTGGCAGTGGACCCCCTGCCGACCCTGTGGGCGGTAGTGGACCCCTACCGACCCTGTGGACGGTAGTTGACTTCATAGCGACCCTGTGGGCGGTAGTGGACCCCATACCGACCCTGTGGGTGGCGGTGGACCCCATACCGACTCTGTGGGCGGCAGTGAACCCTATATACTAATCCTGTGGGCTATACTGTACCCTATAGTCATCCTGTGGGGGCAATGGATGCCATACATATCCAGTGGGTGTTATTGTACCCCATACTTATTCTGTGGGTGGTTGGAGCCCCATACCCATCCTGTGGGTTATAGTGGACCCCATACTCATCCTGTGGGTGGTATTGGACCCCATACCTATCCTGTGGGTGGTTGTGAGCCCATACCCATCCTGTCGGTGGTAGTGGACGCAATACACATCCAGTGGATGGTATTGGATCCCATACCCTTCCTGTGGGTGGAAGTGATCCCCATACCATTCCTGTGGGTGGATGTGACCCCCATACTCATCCTGCGGGTGTTATTGGACCCCTTACCCACCTAACAGGTGGTAGTGGACCCTATACTAATCCTATAGTTTCCAATAATCCACACCATACCATCCTGTTTGCAGTAGTTTACCCTATATACATTCCAACATAACATCGTTTTCTGTTAGCGTTCCTACAAAACATTCTTTAAAGATTTCTAAAGCACAAACTATGGTATATAATATTGATTGGTGAAGCACTTATTCTATGTAATAATTTATTGTGCTTATTATAATTTACTAAGAACAACTAATATTTCTCAAAACAAAACTACGAGCCTTCAATAGGATGTAGCTGATCTGTAATATTATAAGAGCATGGACAATAGTAGGTGAATTTCACAACCCATGTGGGACCTGAAAACTACAATTTTCGTTATAATTGAACCAATCACGACTATTCAGCTATCTACGTTGATGGACGAGTACTGTGAGACGTAAATTGGTACGTGAGGAAGAGTTTGAGCCTTGGTAAAAAAGTTAACTGGGAATATATCACATATGTACTAAATCACATTCCACATATTGACTTTAAGCACTAGTCATATATGTACTGTCTTGTGTGAGAACGGGTTGGGTTATATAGTGACTTTTTTCACGTTTTTCATGTAGTTTGATATTACGTAAATATATTCATTTTTACCAATATTTCGATACTATTTCATGCAGTATCACGATATGTGATTTGGCCTTCAAATCTCAGAATTTCGCATAATATTGCATTTTAAGCAAGTTTTCTTGCATTTTGTTTCGTACGAAAAATCATCTAATATAGCAATATTTTGACGTTTATCATCTCCTTTTCCTTCATGTGATTTAAACAAAATATCATCGAATTAGGCAATATTTTGCCATTTTCCACGTTTTTGTGAATTTTCAGTCCATGGATTTTAATTCATATATATACGTTAAAAATGATGCAAACACATAATTGATTAGATAATAACCTTAAATACTTCATTTTCAATCATCTATTTGTTTCTCGTTAAAATACTGAGTAAGATATTGAAAAGGGGAGAAGTTCGGTTTTTATTGCATATATCGACGTTTCCGCCGGATTAGAGCGGTTTTACGTGTACATCTTCCCTCGTTAATATAAACGGAAAATCAAGAACATTATAGTTAATTCTAATGAAAACACATTGTTTTTTATCATTTGTATTGGAAACAGCATTGTCATATGTCTTTTCTTGGAACTAAATAATACGAAACCTCGCTCTATGATTTGAAGTTAAAATCCTCAAATATGGTTATATAGTGACTTTTTTCACGTTTTTCATGTAGTTTGATATTACGTAAATATATTCATTTTTACCAATATTTCGATACTATTTCATGTAGTAACACGATATGTGATTTGGCCTTCAAATCTCAGAATTTCGCATAATATTGCATTTTAAGCAAGTTTTCTTGCATTTTGCTTCGTACGAAAAATCATCGAATTGAGCAATATTTTAACGTTTATCATCTCCTTTTCCTTCATGTGATTTAAACAAAATATCATCGAATTAGGCAATATTTTGCCGTTTTCCACGTTTTTGTGAATTTTCCGTCCATGGGTATTAATTCATATATATATACGATAAAAATGATGCAAACACATAATTGATTAGATAATAACCTAAAATACTTCATTTTCAATCATCTATTTGTTTCTCGTTAAAATACTGAGTAAGATATTGAAAAGGGGAGAAGTTCGGTTTTTATTGCATATATCGACGTTTCAGCCGGAATAGAGCGATTTTCGTGTACATCTTCCATCGGTAATAGAAACGGAAAACCAGGAACATTTTAGTTAATTCTAATGAAAACACTTTGATTTTTATCATTTGTATTGGAAACAACATTGTCATATGTCTTTTCTTGGATCCAAATAATACGAAACCTTGCTCTATGATTTGAAGTTAAAATCCTCAAATATGGTTAAATAGTGACTTTTTTCACGTTTTTCATGTAGTTTGATATTACGTAAATATATTCATTTTTACCAATATTTCGATACTATTTCATGTAGTATCACGATATGTGATTTGGCCTTGAAATCTCAGAATTTCGCATAATATTGCATTTTAAGCAAGTTTTCTTGCATTTTGTTTCGTACGGAAAATCATCGAATTTAGCAATATTTTGACGTTTATCATCCCCTTTTCCTTCATGTGATTTAAAGAAAATATCATCGAATTAGGCAATATTTTGCCGTTTTCCACGTTTTTTGTGAATTTTCTGTCCATGGGTATTAATTCATATATATACGATAAAAATGATGCAAACACATAATTGATTATATAATAACCTTAAATACTTCATTTTCAATCATCTATTTGTTTCTCGTTAAAATACTGAGTAAGATGTTGAAAAGGGGAGAAGTTCGGTTTTTATTGCATATATCGACGTTTCAGCCGGATTAGGGCGGTTTTACGTGTACATCTTCCCTCGTTACTATAAACGGAAAATCAAGAACATTATAGTTAATTCTAATGAAAACACATTGTTTTTTATCATTTGTATTGGAAACAACATTGTCATATGTCTTTTCTTGGATCTAAATAATACGAAACCTCGCTCTATGATTTGAAGTTAAAATCCTCAAATATGGTTATATAGTGACTTTTTTCACGTTTTTCATGTAGTTTGATATTACGTAAATATATTCATTTTTACCAATATTTCGATACTATTTCATGTACTATCACGATATGTGATTTGGCCTTCAAATCTCAGAATTTCGCATAATATTGCATTTTAAGCAAGTTTTCTTGCATTTTGCTTCGTACGAAAAATCATCGAATTTAGCAATATTTTAACGTTTATCATCTCCTTTTCTTTCATGTGATTTAAACAAAATATCATCGAATTAGGCAATATTTTGCCGTTTTCCACGTTTTTGTGAATTTTCCGTCCATGGGTATTAATTCATATATATATACGATAAAAATGATGCAAACACATAATTGATTAGATAATAACCTTAAATACTTCATTTTCAATCATCAATTTGTTTCTCGTTAAAATACTGAGTAAGATATTGGAAAGGGGAGAAGTTCGGTTTTTATTGCATATATCGACGTTTCAGCCGGATTAGAGCGGTTTTACGTGTACATCTTCCATCGTTAATATAAACGGAAAATCAAGAACATTATAGTTAATTCTAATGAAAACACATTGTTTTTTATCATTTGTATTGGAAACAACATTGTCATATGTCTTTTCTTGGATCTAAATAATACGAAACCTCGCTCTATGATTTGAAGTTAAAATCCTCAAATATGGTTATATAGTGACTTTTTTCAGGTTTTCATGTAGTTTGATATTACGTAAATATATTCATTTTTACCAATATTTCGATACTATTTCATGCAGTATCACGATATGTGATTTGGCCTTCAAATCTCAGAATTTCGCATAATATTGCATTTTAAGCAAGTTTTCTTGCATTTTGTTTCGTACGAAAAATCATCTAATATAGCAATATTTTGACGTTTATCATCTCCTTTTCCTTCATGTGATTTAAACAAAATATCATCGAATTAGGCAATATTTTGCCATTTTCCACGTTTTTGTGAATTTTCAGTCCATGGGTTTTAATTCATATATATACGTTAAAAATGATGCAAACACATAATTGATTAGATAAAAACCTTAAATACTTCATTTTCAATCATCTATTTGTTTCTCGTTAAAATACTGAGTAAGATATTGAAAAGGGGAGAAGTTCGGTTTTTATTGCATATATCGACGTTTCCGCCGGATTAGAGCGGTTTTACGTGTACATCTTCCCTCGTTAATATAAACGGAAAATCAAGAACATTATAGTTAATTCTAATGAAAACACATTGTTTTTTATCATTTGTATTGGAAACAGCATTGTCATATGTCTTTTCTTGGAACTAAATAATACGAAACCTCGCTCTATGATTTGAAGTTAAAATCCTCAAATATGGTTATATAGTGACTTTTTTCACGTTTTTCATGTAGTTTGATATTACGTAAATATATTCATTTTTACCAATATTTCGATACTATTTCATGTAGTAACACGATATGTGATTTGGCCTTCAAATCTCAGAATTTCGCATAATATTGCATTTTAAGCAAGTTTTCTTGCATTTTGCTTCGTACGAAAAATCATCGAATTGAGCAATATTTTAACGTTTATCATCTCCTTTTCCTTCATGTGATTTAAACAAAATATCATCGAATTAGGCAATATTTTGCCGTTTTCCACGTTTTTGTGAATTTTCCGTCCATGGGTATTAATTCATATATATATACGATAAAAATGATGCAAACACATAATTGATTAGATAATAACCTAAAATACTTCATTTTCAATCATCTATTTGTTTCTCGTTAAAATACTGAGTAAGATATTGAAAAGGGGAGAAGTTCGGTTTTTATTGCATATATCGACGTTTCAGCCGGAATAGAGCGATTTTCGTGTACATCTTCCATCGGTAATAGAAACGGAAAACCAGGAACATTTTAGTTAATTCTAATGAAAACACTTTGATTTTTATCATTTGTATTGGAAACAACATTGTCATATGTCTTTTCTTGGATCCAAATAATACGAAACCTTGCTCTATGATTTGAAGTTAAAATCCTCAAATATGGTTAAATAGTGACTTTTTTCACGTTTTTCATGTAGTTTGATATTACGTAAATATATTCATTTTTACCAATATTTCGATACTATTTCATGTAGTATCACGATATGTGATTTGGCCTTGAAATCTCAGAATTTCGCATAATATTGCATTTTAAGCAAGTTTTCTTGCATTTTGTTTCGTACGGAAAATCATCGAATTTAGCAATATTTTGACGTTTATCATCCCCTTTTCCTTCATGTGATTTAAAGAAAATATCATCGAATTAGGCAATATTTTGCCGTTTTCCACGTTTTTTGTGAATTTTCCGTCCATGGGTATTAATTCATATATATACGATAAAAATGATGCAAACACATAATTGATTATATAATAACCTTAAATACTTCATTTTCAATCATCTATTTGTTTCTCGTTAAAATACTGAGTAAGATGTTGAAAAGGGGAGAAGTTCGGTTTTTATTGCATATATCGACGTTTCAGCCGGATTAGGGCGGTTTTACGTGTACATCTTCCCTCGTTACTATAAACGGAAAATCAAGAACATTATAGTTAATTCTAATGAAAACACATTGTTTTTTATCATTTGTATTGGAAACAACATTGTCATATGTCTTTTCTTGGATCTAAATAATACGAAACCTCGCTCTATGATTTGAAGTTAAAATCCTCAAATATGGTTATATAGTGACTTTTTTCACGTTTTTCATGTAGTTTGATATTACGTAAATATATTCATTTTTACCAATATTTCGATACTATTTCATGCAGTATCACGATATGTGATTTGGCCTTCAAATCTCAGAATTTCGCATAATATTGCATTTTAAGCAAGTTTTCTTGCATTTTGTTTCGTACGAAAAATCATCTAATATAGCAATATTTTGACGTTTATCATCTCCTTTTCCTTCATGTGATTTAAACAAAATATCATCGAATTAGGCAATATTTTGCCATTTTCCACGTTTTTGTGAATTTTCAGTCCATGGGTTTTAATTCATATATATACGTTAAAAATGATGCAAACACATAATTGATTAGATAATAACCTTAAATACTTCATTTTCAATCATCTATTTGTTTCTCGTTAAAATACTGAGTAAGATATTGAAAAGGGGAGAAGTTCGGTTTTTATTGCATATATCGACGTTTCCGCCGGATTAGAGCGGTTTTACGTGTACATCTTCCCTCGTTAATATAAACGGAAAATCAAGAACATTATAGTTAATTCTAATGAAAACACATTGTTTTTTATCATTTGTATTGGAAACAGCATTGTCATATGTCTTTTCTTGGAACTAAATAATACGAAACCTCGCTCTATGATTTGAAGTTAAAATCCTCAAATATGGTTATATAGTGACTTTTTTCACGTTTTTCATGTAGTTTGATATTACGTAAATATATTCATTTTTACCAATATTTCGATACTATTTCATGTAGTAACACGATATGTGATTTGGCCTTCAAATCTCAGAATTTCGCATAATATTGCATTTTAAGCAAGTTTTCTTGCATTTTGCTTCGTACGAAAAATCATCGAATTGAGCAATATTTTAACGTTTATCATCTCCTTTTCCTTCATGTGATTTAAACAAAATATCATCGAATTAGGCAATATTTTGCCGTTTTCCACGTTTTTGTGAATTTTCCGTCCATGGGTATTAATTCATATATATATACGATAAAAATGATGCAAACACATAATTGATTAGATAATAACCTAAAATACTTCATTTTCAATCATCTATTTGTTTCTCGTTAAAATACTGAGTAAGATATTGAAAAGGGGAGAAGTTCGGTTTTTATTGCATATATCGACGTTTCAGCCGGAATAGAGCGATTTTCGTGTACATCTTCCATCGGTAATAGAAACGGAAAACCAGGAACATTTTAGTTAATTCTAATGAAAACACTTTGATTTTTATCATTTGTATTGGAAACAACATTGTCATATGTCTTTTCTTGGATCCAAATAATACGAAACCTTGCTCTATGATTTGAAGTTAAAATCCTCAAATATGGTTAAATAGTGACTTTTTTCACGTTTTTCATGTAGTTTGATATTACGTAAATATATTCATTTTTACCAATATTTCGATACTATTTCATGTAGTATCACGATATGTGATTTGGCCTTGAAATCTCAGAATTTCGCATAATATTGCATTTTAAGCAAGTTTTCTTGCATTTTGTTTCGTACGGAAAATCATCGAATTTAGCAATATTTTGACGTTTATCATCCCCTTTTCCTTCATGTGATTTAAAGAAAATATCATCGAATTTGGCAATATTTTGCCGTTTTCCACGTTTTTTGTGAATTTTCCGTCCATGGGTATTAATTCATATATATACGATAAAAATGATGCAAACACATAATTGATTATATAATAACCTTAAATACTTCATTTTCAATCATCTATTTGTTTCTCGTTAAAATACTGAGTAAGATGTTGAAAAGGGGAGAAGTTCGGTTTTTATTGCATATATCGACGTTTCAGCCGGATTAGGGCGGTTTTACGTGTACATCTTCCCTCGTTAATATAAACGGAAAATCAAGAACATTATAGTTAATTCTAATGAAAACACATTGTTTTTTATCATTTGTATTGGAAACAACATTGTCATATGTCTTTTCTTGGATCTAAATAATACGAAACCTCGCTCTATGATTTGAAGTTAAAATCCTCAAATATGGTTATATAGTGACTTTTTTCACGTTTTTCATGTAGTTTGATATTACGTAAATATATTCATTTTTACCAATATTTCGATACTATTTCATGTACTATCACGATATGTGATTTGGCCTTCAAATCTCAGAATTTCGCATAATATTGCATTTTAAGCAAGTTTTCTTGCATTTTGCTTCGTACGAAAAATCATCGAATTTAGCAATATTTTAACGTTTATCATCTCCTTTTCTTTCATGTGATTTAAACAAAATATCATCGAATTAGGCAATATTTTGCCGTTTTCCACGTTTTTGTGAATTTTCCGTCCATGGGTATTAATTCATATATATATACGATAAAAATGATGCAAACACATAATTGATTAGATAATAACCTTAAATACTTCATTTTCAATCATCAATTTGTTTCTCGTTAAAATACTGAGTAAGATATTGGAAAGGGGAGAAGTTCGGTTTTTATTGCATATATCGACGTTTCAGCCGGATTAGAGCGGTTTTACGTGTACATCTTCCATCGTTAATATAAACGGAAAATCAAGAACATTATAGTTAATTCTAATGAAAACACATTGTTTTTTATCATTTGTATTGGAAACAACATTGTCATATGTCTTTTCTTGGATCTAAATAATACGAAACCTCGCTCTATGATTTGAAGTTAAAATCCTCAAATATGGTTATATAGTGACTTTTTTCACGTTTTTCATGTAGTTTGATATTACGTAAATATATTAATTTTTACCAATATTTCGATACTATTTCATGCAGTATCACGATATGTGATTTGGCCTTCAAATCTCAGAATTTCGCATAATATTGCATTTTAAGCAAGTTTTCTTGCATTTTGTTTCGTACGAAAAATCATCGAATATAGCAATATTCTGACGTTTATCATCTCCTTTTCCTTCATGTGATTTAAACAAAATATCATCGAATTAGGCAATATTTTGCCGTTTTCCACGTTTTTGTGAATTTTCAGTCCATGGGTTTTAATTCATATATATACGTTAAAAATGATGCAAACACATAATTGATTAGATAATAACCTTAAATACTTCATT
This sequence comes from Procambarus clarkii, assembly GCF_040958095.1. NCBI lineage: Eukaryota > Metazoa > Arthropoda > Malacostraca > Decapoda > Cambaridae > Procambarus > Procambarus clarkii. The sequence continues at coordinate 18,371,804 of NC_091240.1, read as the reverse complement.
TTCAATCATCTATTTGTTTCTCGTTAAAATACTGAGTAAGATATTGAAAAGGGGAGAAGTTCGGTTTTTATTGCATATATCGACGTTTCCGCCGGATTAGAGCGGTTTTACGTGTACATCTTCCCTCGTTAATATAAACGGAAAATCAAAAACATTATAGTTAATTCTAATGAAAACACATTGTTTTTTATCATTTGTATTGGAAACAGCATTGTCATATGTCTTTTCTTGGAACTAAATAATACGAAACCTCGCTCTATGATTTGAAGTTAAAATCCTCAAATATGGTTATATAGTGACTTTTTTCACGTTTTTCATGTAGTTTGATATTACGTAAATATATTCATTTTTACCAATATTTCGATACTATTTCATGTAGTATCACGATATGTGATTTGGCCTTGAAATCTCAGAATTTCGCATAATATTGCATTTTAAGCAAGTTTTCTTGCATTTTGTTTCGTACGGAAAATCATCGAATTTAGCAATATTTTGACGTTTATCATCTCCTTTTCCTTCATGTGATTTAAACAAAATATCATCGAATTAGGCAATATTTTGCCGTTTTCCACGTTTTTTGTGAATTTTCCGTCCATGGGTATTAATTCATATATATACGATATAAATGATGCAAACACATAATTGATTATATAATAACCTTAAATACTTCATTTTCAATCATCTATTTGTTTCTCGTTAAAATACTGAGTAAGATGTTGAAAAGGGGAGAAGTTCGGTTTTTATTGCATATATCGACGTTTCAGCCGGATTAGGGCGGTTTTACGTGTACATCTTCCCTCGTTAATATAAACGGAAAATCAAGAACATTATAGCTAATTCTAATGAAAACACATTGTTTTTTATCATTTGTATTGAAAACAACATTGTCATATGTCTTTTCTTGGATCTAAATAATACGAAACCTCGCTCTATGATTTGAAGTTAAAATCCTCAAATATGGTTATATAGTGACTTTTTTAACGTTTTTCATGTAGTTTGTTATTACGTAAATATATTCATTTTTACCAATATTTCGATACTATTTCATGTACTATCACGATATGTGATTTGGCCTTCAAATCTCAGAATTTCGCATAATATTGCATTTTAAGCAAGTTTTCTTGCATTTTGCTTCGTACGAAAAATCATCGAATTTAGCAATATTTTAACGTTTATCATCTCCTTTTCCTTCATGTGATTTAAACAAAATATCATCGAATTAGACAATATTTTGCCGTTTTCCACGTTTTTTGTGAATTTTCCGTCCATGGGTATTAATTCATATATATATACGATAAAAATGATGCAAACACATAATTGATTATATAATAACCTTAAATACTTCATTTTCAATCATCTATTTGTTTCTCGTTAAAATACTGAGTAAGATGTTGAAAAGGGGAGAAGTTCGGTTTTTATTGCATATATCGACGTTTCAGCCGGATTAGGGCGGTTTTACGTGTACATCTTCCCTCGTTAATATAAACGGAAAATCAAGAACATTATAGTTAATTCTAATGAAAACACATTGTTTTTTATCATTTGTATTGGAAACAACATTGTCATATGTCTTTTCTTGGATCTAAATAATACGAAACCTCGCTCTATGATTTGAAGTTAAAATCCTCAAATATGGTTATATAGTGACTTTTTTCACGTTTTTCATGTAGTTTGATATTACGTAAATATATTCATTTTTACCAATATTTCGATACTATTTCATGCAGTATCACGATATGTGATTTGGCCTTCAAATCTCAGAATTTCGCATAATATTGCATTTTAAGCAAGTTTTCTTGCATTTTGTTTCGTACGAAAAATCATCGAATATAGCAATATTCTGACGTTTATCATCTCCTTTTCCTTCATGTGATTTAAACAAAATATCATCGAATTAGGCAATATTTTGCCGTTTTCCACGTTTTTGTGAATTTTCAGTCCATGGGTTTTAATTCATATATGTACGTTAAAAATGATGCAAACACATAATTGATTAGATAATAACCTTAAATACTTCATTTTCAATCATCTATTTGTTTCTCGTTAAAATACTGAGTAAGATATTGAAAAGGGGAGAAGTTCGGTTTTTATTGCATATATCGACGTTTCCGCCGGATTAGAGCGGTTTTACGTGTACATCTTCCCTCGTTAATATAAACGGAAAATCAAGAACATTATAGTTAATTCTAATGAAAACACATTGTTTTTTATCATTTGTATTGGAAACAGCATTGTCATATGTCTTTTCTTGGAACTAAATAATACGAAACCTCGCTCTATGATTTGAAGTTAAAATCCTCAAATATGGTTATATAGTGACTTTTTTCACGTTTTTCATGTAGTTTGATATTACGTAAATATATTCATTTTTACCAATATTTCGATACTATTTCATGTAGTATCACGATATGTGATTTGGCCTTCAAATCTCAGAATTTCGCATAATATTGCATTTTAAGCAAGTTTTCTTGCATTTTGCTTCGTACGAAAAATCATCGAATTGAGCAATATTTTAACGTTTATCATCTCCTTTTCCTTCATGTGATTTAAACAAAATATCATCGAATTAGGCAATATTTTGCCGTTTTCCACGTTTTTGTGAATTTTCCGTCCATGGGTATTAATTCATATATATATACGATAAAAATGATGCAAACACATAATTGATTAGATAATAACCTAAAATACTTCATTTGCAATCATCTATTTGTTTCTCGTTAAAATACTGAGTAAGATATTGAAAAGGGGAGAAGTTCGGTTTATATTGCATATAACGACGTTTCAGCCGGAATAGAGCGATTTTCGTGTACATCTTCCATCGGTAATAGAAACGGAAAACCAGGAACATTTTAGTTAATTCTAATGAAAACACTTTGATTTTTATCATTTGTATTGGAAACAACATTGTCATATGTCTTTTCTTGGATCCAAATAATACGAAACCTTGCTCTATGATTTGAAGTTAAAATCCTCAAATATGGTTAAATAGTGATTTTTTTCACGTTTTTCATGTAGTTTGATATTACGTAAATATATTCATTTTTACCAATATTTCGATACTATTTCATGTAGTATCACGATATGTGATTTGGCCTTGAAATCTCAGAATTTCGCATAATATTGCATTTTAAGCAAGTTTTCTTGCATTTTGTTTCGTACGGAAAATCATCGAATTTAGCAATATTTTGACGTTTATCATCTCCTTTTCCTTCATGTGATTTAAACAAAATATCATCGAATTAGGCAATATTTTGCCGTTTTCCACGTTTTTTGTGAATTTTCCGTCCATGGGTATTAATTCATATATATACGATATAAATGATGCAAACACATAATTGATTATATAATAACCTTAAATACTTCATTTTCAATCATCTATTTGTTTCTCGTTAAAATACTGAGTAAGATGTTGAAAAGGGGAGAAGTTCGGTTTTTATTGCATATATCGACGTTTCAGCCGGATTAATGCGGTTTTACGTGTACATCTTCCCTCGTTAATATAAACGGAAAATCAAGAACATTATAGTTAATTCTAATGAAAACACATTGTTTTTTATCATTTGTATTGGAAACAACATTGTCATATGTCTTTTCTTGGATCTAAATAATACGAAACCTCGCTCTATGATTTGAAGTTAAAATCCTCAAATATGGTTGTATAGTGACTTTTTTCACGTTTTTCATGTAGTTTGATATTACGTAAATATATTCATTTTTACCAATATTTCGATACTATTTCATGTACTATCACGATATGTGATTTGGCCTTCAAATCTCAGAATTTCGCATAATATTGCATTTTAAGCAAGTTTTCTTGCATTTTGTTTCGTACGAAAAATCATCGAATATAGCAATATTCTGACGTTTATCATCTCCTTTTCCTTCATGTGATTTAAACAAAATATCATCGAATTAGGCAATATTTTGCCGTTTTCCACGTTTTTGTGAATTTTCAGTCCATGGGTTTTAATTCATATATATACGTTAAAAATGATGCAAACACATAATTGATTAGATAATAACCTTAAATACTTCATTTTCAATCATCTATTTGTTTCTCGTTAAAATACTGAGTAAGATATTGAAAAGGGGAGAAGTTCGGTTTTTATTGCATATATCGACGTTTCCGCCGGATTAGAGCGGTTTTACGTGTACATCTTCCCTCGTTAATATAAACGGAAAATCAAGAACATTATAGTTAATTCTAATGAAAACACATTGTTTTTTATCATTTGTATTGGAAACAGCATTGTCATATGTCTTTTCTTGGAACTAAATAATACGAAACCTCGCTCTATGATTTGAAGTTAAAATCCTCAAATATGGTTATATAGTGACTTTTTTCACGTTTTTCATGTAGTTTGATATTACGTAAATATATTCATTTTTACCAATATTTCGATACTATTTCATGTAGTATCACGATATGTGATTTGGCCTTGAAATCTCAGAATTTCGCATAATATTGCATTTTAAGCAAGTTTTCTTGCATTTTGTTTCGTACGGAAAATCATCGAATTTAGCAATATTTTGACGTTTATCATCTCCTTTTCCTTCATGTGATTTAAACAAAATATCATCGAATTAGGCAATATTTTGCCGTTTTCCACGTTTTTTGTGAATTTTCCGTCCATGGGTATTAATTCATATATATACGATATAAATGATGCAAACACATAATTGATTATATAATAACCTTAAATACTTCATTTTCAATCATCTATTTGTTTCTCGTTAAAATACTGAGTAAGATGTTGAAAAGGGGAGAAGTTCGGTTTTTATTGCATATATCGACGTTTCAGCCGGATTAGGGCGGTTTTACGTGTACATCTTCCCTCGTTAATATAAACGGAAAATCAAGAACATTATAGTTAACTTCTAATGAAAACACATTGTTTTTTATCATTTGTATTGAAAACAACATTGTCATATGTCTTTTCTTGGATCTAAATAATACGAAACCTCGCTCTATGATTTGAAGTTAAAATCCTCAAATATGGTTATATAGTGACTTTTTTAACGTTTTTCATGTAGTTTGTTATTACGTAAATATATTCATTTTTACCAATATTTCGATACTATTTCATGTACTATCACGATATGTGATTTGGCCTTCAAATCTCAGAATTTCGCATAATATTGCATTTTAAGCAAGTTTTCTTGCATTTTGCTTCGTACGAAAAATCATCGAATTTAGCAATATTTTAACGTTTATCATCTCCTTTTCCTTCATGTGATTTAAACAAAATATCATCGAATTAGACAATATTTTGCCGTTTTCCACGTTTTTTGTGAATTTTCCGTCCATGGGTATTAATTCATATATATATACGATAAAAATGATGCAAACACATAATTGATTATATAATAACCTTAAATACTTCATTTTCAATCATCTATTTGTTTCTCGTTAAAATACTGAGTAAGATGTTGAAAAGGGGAGAAGTTCGGTTTTTATTGCATATATCGACGTTTCAGCCGGATTAGGGCGGTTTTACGTGTACATCTTCCCTCGTTAATATAAACGGAAAATCAAGAACATTATAGTTAATTCTAATGAAAACACATTGTTTTTTATCATTTGTATTGGAAACAACATTGTCATATGTCTTTTCTTGGATCTAAATAATACGAAACCTCGCTCTATGATTTGAAGTTAAAATCCTCAAATATGGTTATATAGTGACTTTTTTCACGTTTTTCATGTAGTTTGATATTACGTAAATATATTCATTTTTACCAATATTTCGATACTATTTCATGCAGTATCACGATATGTGATTTGGCCTTCAAATCTCAGAATTTCGCATAATATTGCATTTTAAGCAAGTTTTCTTGCATTTTGTTTCGTACGAAAAATCATCGAATATAGCAATATTCTGACGTTTATCATCTCCTTTTCCTTCATGTGATTTAAACAAAATATCATCGAATTAGGCAATATTTTGCCGTTTTCCACGTTTTTGTGAATTTTCAGTCCATGGGTTTTAATTCATATATATACGTTAAAAATGATGCAAACACATAATTGATTAGATAATAACCTTAAATACTTCATTTTCAATCATCTATTTGTTTCTCGTTAAAATACTGAGTAAGATATTGAAAAGGGGAGAAGTTCGGTTTTTATTGCATATATCGACGTTTCCGCCGGATTAGAGCGGTTTTACGTGTACATCTTCCCTCGTTAATATAAACGGAAAATCAAGAACATTATAGTTAATTCTAATGAAAACACATTGTTTTTTATCATTTGTATTGGAAACAGCATTGTCATATGTCTTTTCTTGGAACTAAATAATACGAAACCTCGCTCTATGATTTGAAGTTAAAATCCTCAAATATGGTTATATAGTGACTTTTTTCACGTTTTTCATGTAGTTTGATATTACGTAAATATATTCATTTTTACCAATATTTCGATACTATTTCATGTAGTATCACGATATGTGATTTGGCCTTCAAATCTCAGAATTTCGCATAATATTGCATTTTAAGCAAGTTTTCTTGCATTTTGCTTCGTACGAAAAATCATCGAATTGAGCAATATTTTAACGTTTATCATCTCCTTTTCCTTCATGTGATTTAAACAAAATATCATCGAATTAGGCAATATTTTGCCGTTTTCCACGTTTTTGTGAATTTTCCGTCCATGGGTATTAATTCATATATATATACGATAAAAATGATGCAAACACATAATTGATTAGATAATAACCTAAAATACTTCATTTGCAATCATCTATTTGTTTCTCGTTAAAATACTGAGTAAGATATTGAAAAGGGGAGAAGTTCGGTTTTTATTGCATATATCGACGTTTCAGCCGGAATAGAGCGATTTTCGTGTACATCTTCCATCGGTAATAGAAACGGAAAACCAGGAACATTTTAGTTAATTCTAATGAAAACACTTTGATTTTTATCATTTGTATTGGAAACAACATTGTCATATGTCTTTTCTTGGATCCAAATAATACGAAACCTTGCTCTATGATTTGAAGTTAAAATCCTCAAATATGGTTAAATAGTGATTTTTTTCACGTTTTTCATGTAGTTTGATATTACGTAAATATATTCATTTTTACCAATATTTCGATACTATTTCATGTAGTATCACGATATGTGATTTGGCCTTGAAATCTCAGAATTTCGCATAATATTGCATTTTAAGCAAGTTTTCTTGCATTTTGTTTCGTACGGAAAATCATCGAATTTAGCAATATTTTGACGTTTATCATCTCCTTTTCCTTCATGTGATTTAAACAAAATATCATCGAATTAGGCAATATTTTGCCGTTTTCCACGTTTTTTGTGAATTTTCCGTCCATGGGTATTAATTCATATATATACGATATAAATGATGCAAACACATAATTGATTATATAATAACCTTAAATACTTCATTTTCAATCATCTATTTGTTTCTCGTTAAAATACTGAGTAAGATGTTGAAAAGGGGAGAAGTTCGGTTTTTATTGCATATATCGACGTTTCAGCCGGATTAGGGCGGTTTTACGTGTACATCTTCCCTCGTTAATATAAACGGAAAATCAAGAACATTATAGTTAATTCTAATGAAAACACATTGTTTTTTATCATTTGTATTGAAAACAACATTGTCATATGTCTTTTCTTGGATCTAAATAATACGAAACCTCGCTCTATGATTTGAAGTTAAAATCCTCAAATATGGTTATATAGTGACTTTTTTAACGTTTTTCATGTAGTTTGTTATTACGTAAATATATTCATTTTTACCAATATTTCGATACTATTTCATGTACTATCACGATATGTGATTTGGCCTTCAAATCTCAGAATTTCGCATAATATTGCATTTTAAGCAAGTTTTCTTGCATTTTGCTTCGTACGAAAAATCATCGAATTTAGCAATATTTTAACGTTTATCATCTCCTTTTCCTTCATGTGATTTAAACAAAATATCATCGAATTAGACAATATTTTGCCGTTTTCCACGTTTTTTGTGAATTTTCCGTCCATGGGTATTAATTCATATATATATACGATAAAAATGATGCAAACACATAATTGATTAGATAATAACCTTAAATACTTCATTTTCAATCATCTATTTGTTTCTCGTTAAAATACTGAGTAAGATGTTGAAAAGGGGAGAAGTTCGGTTTTTGTTGCATATATCGACGTTTCAGCCGGATTAGGGCGGTTTTACGTGTACATCTTCCCTCGTTAATATAAACGGAAAATCAAGAACATTATAGTTAATTCTAATGAAAACACATTGTTTTTTATCATTTGTATTGGAAACAACACTGTCATATGTCTTTTCTTGGATCTAAATAATACGAAACCTCGCTCTATGATTTGAAGTTAAAATCCTCAAATATGGTTATATAGTGACTTTTTTCACGTTTTTCATGTAGTTTGATATTACGTAAATATATTCATTTTTACCAATATTTCGATACTATTTCATGTACTATCACGATATGTGATTTGGCCTTCAAATCTCAGAATTTCGCATAATATTGCATTTTAAGCAAGTTTTCTTGCATTTTGCTTCGTACGAAAAATCATCGAATTTAGCAATATTTTAACGTTTATCATCTCCTTTTCCTTCATGTGATTTAAACAAAATATCATCGAATTAGGCAATACTTTGCCGTTTTCCACGTTTTTGTGAATTTTCCGTCCATTGGTATTAATTCATATATATATACGATAAAAATGATGCAAACACATAATTGATTAGATAATAACCTTAAATACTTCATTTTCAATCATCTATTTGTTTCTCGTTAAAATACTGAGTAAGATATTGAAAAGGGGAGAAGTTCGGTTTTTATTGCATATATCGACGTTTCCGCCGGATTAGAGCGGTTTTACGTGTACATCTTCCCTCGTTAATATAAACGGAAAATCAAGAACATTATAGTTAATTCTAATGAAAACACATTGTTTTTTATCATTTGTATTGGAAACAGCATTGTCATATGTCTTTTCTTGGAACTAAATAATACGAAACCTCGCTCTATGATTTGAAGTTAAAATCCTCAAATATGGTTATATAGTGACTTTTTTCACGTTTTTCATGTAGTTTGATATTACGTAAATATATTCATTTTTACCAATATTTCGATACTATTTCATGTACTATCACGATATGTGATTTGGCCTTCAAATCTCAGAATTTCGCATAATATTGCATTTTAAGCAAGTTTTCTTGCATTTTGCTTCGTACGAAAAATCATCGAATTTAGCAATATTTTAACGTTTATCATCTCCTTTTCCTTCATGTGATTTAAACAAAATATCATCGAATTAGGCAATACTTTGCCGTTTTCCACGTTTTTGTGAATTTTCCGTCCATGGGTATTAATTCATATATATATACGATAAAAATGATGCAAACACATAATTGATTAGATAATAACCTTAAATACTTCATTTTCAATCATCTATTTGTTTCTCGTTAAAATACTGAGTAAGATATTGAAAAGGGGAGAAGTTCGGTTTTTATTGCATATATCGACGTTTCCGCCGGATTAGAGCGGTTTTACGTGTACATCTTCCCTCGTTAATATAAACGGAAAATCAAGAACATTATAGTTAATTCTAATGAAAACACATTGTTTTTTATCATTTGTATTGGAAACAGCATTGTCATATGTCTTTTCTTGGAACTAAATAATACGAAACCTCGCTCTATGATTTGAAGTTAAAATCCTCAAATATGGTTATATAGTGACTTTTTTCACGTTTTTCATGTAGTTTGATATTACGTAAATATATTCATTTTTACCAATATTTCGATACTATTTCATGTAGTATCACGATATGTGATTTGGCCTTCAAATCTCAGAATTTCGCATAATATTGCATTTTAAGCAAGTTTTCTTGCATTTTGCTTCGTACGAAAAATCATCGAATTGAGCAATATTTTAACGTTTATCATCTCCTTTTCCTTCATGTGATTTAAACAAAATATCATCGAATTAGGCAATATTTTGCCGTTTTCCACGTTTTTGTGAATTTTCCGTCCATGGGTATTAATTCATATATATATACGATAAAAATGATGCAAACACATAATTGATTAGATAATAACCTAAAATACTTCATTTTCAATCATCTATTTGTTTCTCGTTAAAATACTGAGTAAGATATTGAAAAGGGGAGAAGTTCGGTTTTTATTGCATATATCGACGTTTCAGCCGGAATAGAGCGATTTTCGTGTACATCTTCCATCGGTAATAGAAACGGAAAACTAGGAACATTTTAGTTAATTCTAATGAAAACACTTTGATTTTTATCATTTGTATTGGAAACAACATTGTCATATGTCTTTTCTTGGATCCAAATAATACGAAACCTTGCTCTATGATTTGAAGGTTAAAATCCTCAAATATGGTTAAATAGTGACTTTTTTCACGTTTTTCATGTAGTTTGATATTACGTAAATATATTCATTTTTACCAATATTTCGATACTATTTCATGTACTATCACGATATGTGATTTGGCCTTGAAATCTCAGAATTTCGCATAATATTGCATTTTAAGCAAGTTTTCTTGCATTTTGTTTCGTACGGAAAATCATCGAATTTAGCAATATTTTGACGTTTATCATCCCCTTTTCCTTCATGTGATTTAAAGAAAATATCATCGAATTAGGCAATATTTTGCCGTTTTCCACGTTTTTTGTGAATTTTCCGTCCATGGGTATTAATTCATATATATACGATAAAAATGATGCAAACACATAATTGATTATATAATAACCTTAAATACTTCATTTTCAATCATCTATTTGTTTCTCGTTAAAATACTGAGTAAGATGTTGAAAAGGGGAGAAGTTCGGTTTTTATTGCATATATCGACGTTTCAGCCGGATTAGGGCGGTTTTACGTGTACATCTTCCCTCGTTAATATAAACGGAAAATCAAGAACATTATAGTTAATTCTAATGAAAACACATTGTTTTTTATCATTTGTATTGGAAACAACATTGTCATATGTCTTTTCTTGGATCTAAATAATACGAAACCTCGCTCTATGATTTGAAGTTAAAATCCTCAAATATGGTTATATAGTGACTTTTTTCACGTTTTTCATGTAGTTTGATATTACGTAAATATATTCATTTTTACCAATATTTCGATACTATTTCATGTACTATCACGATATGTGATTTGGCCTTCAAATCTCAGAATTTCGCATAATATTGCATTTTAAGCAAGTTTTCTTGCATTTTGCTTCGTACGAAAAATCATCGAATTTAGCAATATTTTAACGTTTATCATCTCCTTTTCTTTCATGTGATTTAAACAAAATATCATCGAATTAGGCAATATTTTGCCGTTTTCCACGTTTTTGTGAATTTTCCGTCCATGGGTATTAATTCATATATATATACGATAAAAATGATGCAAACACATAATTGATTAGATAATAACCTTAAATACTTCATTTTCAATCATCTATTTGTTTCTCGTTAAAATACTGAGTAAGATATTGGAAAGGGGAGAAGTTCGGTTTTTATTGCATATATCGACGTTTCAGCCGGATTAGAGCGGTTTTACGTGTACATCTTCCATCGTTAATATAAACGGAAAATCAAGAACATTATAGTTAATTCTAATGAAAACACATTGTTTTTTATCATTTGTATTCGGAAACAACATTGTCATATGTCTTTTCTTGGATCTAAATAATACGAAACCTCGCTCTATGATTTGAAGTTAAAATCCTCAAATATGGTTATATAGTGACTTTTTTCACGTTTTTCATGTAGTTTGATATTACGTAAATATATTCATTTTTACCAATATTTCGATACTATTTCATGCAGTATCACGATATGTGATTTGGCCTTCAAATCTCAGAATTTCGCATAATATTGCATTTTAAGCAAGTTTTCTTGCATTTTGTTTCGTACGAAAAATCATCGAATATAGCAATATTCTGACGTTTATCATCTCCTTTTCCTTCATGTGATTTAAACAAAATATCATCGAATTAGGCAATATTTTGCCGTTTTCCACGTTTTTGTGAATTTTCAGTCCATGGGTTTTAATTCATATATATACGTTAAAAATGATGCAAACACATAATTGATTAGATAATAACCTTAAATACTTCATTTTCAATCATCTATTTGTTTCTCGTTAAAATACTGAGTAAGATATTGAAAAGGGGAGAAGTTCGGTTTTTATTGCATATATCGACGTTTCCGCCGGATTAGAGCGGTTTTACGTGTACATCTTCCCTCGTTAATATAAACGGAAAATCAAGAACATTATAGTTAATTCTAATGAAAACACATTGTTTTTTATCATTTGTATTGGAAACAGCATTGTCATATGTCTTTTCTTGGAACTAAATAATACGAAACCTCGCTCTATGATTTGAAGTTAAAATCCTCAAATATGGTTATATAGTGACTTTTTTCACGTTTTTCATGTAGTTTGATATTACGTAAATATATTCATTTTTACCAATATTTCGATACTATTTCATGTAGTAATCACGATATGTGATTTGGCCTTCAAATCTCAGAATTTCGCATAATATTGCATTTTAAGCAAGTTTTCTTGCATTTTGCTTCGTACGAAAAATCATCGAATTGAGCAATATTTTAACGTTTATCATCTCCTTTTCCTTCATGTGATTTAAACAAAATATCATCGAATTAGGCAATATTTTGCCGTTTTCCACGTTTTTGTGAATTTTCCGTCCATGGGTATTAATTCATATATATATACGATAAAAATGATGCAAACACATAATTGATTAGATAATAACCTAAAATACTTCATTTTCAATCATCTATTTGTTTCTCGTTAAAATACTGAGTAAGATATTGAAAAGGGGAGAAGTTCGGTTTTTATTGCATATATCGACGTTTCAGCCGGAATAGAGCGATTTTCGTGTACATCTTCCATCGGTAATAGAAACGGAAAACTAGGAACATTTTAGTTAATTCTAATGAAAACACTTTGATTTTTATCATTTGTATTGGAAACAACATTGTCATATGTCTTTTCTTGGATCCAAATTATACGAAACCTTGCTCTATGATTTGAGGTTAAAATCCTCAAATATGGTTAAATAGTGACTTTTTTCACGTTTTTCATGTAGTTTGATATTACGTAAATATATTCATTTTTACCAATATTTCGATACTATTTCATGTACTATCACGATATGTGATTTGGCCTTGAAATCTCAGAATTTCGCATAATATTGCATTTTAAGCAAGTTTTCTTGCATTTTGTTTCGTACGGAAAATCATCGAATTTAGCAATATTTTGACGTTTATCATCCCCTTTTCCTTCATGTGATTTAAAGAAAATATCATCGAATTAGGCAATATTTTGCCGTTTTCCACGTTTTTTGTGAATTTTCCGTCCATGGGTATTAATTCATATATATACGATAAAAATGATGCAAACACATAATTGATTATATAATAACCTTAAATACTTCATTTTCAATCATCTATTTGTTTCTCGTTAAAATACTGAGTAAGATGTTGAAAAGGGGAGAAGTTCGGTTTTTATTGCATATATCGACGTTTCAGCCGGATTAGGGCGGTTTTACGTGTACATCTTCCCTCGTTAATATAAACGGAAAATCAAGAACATTATAGTTAATTCTAATGAAAACACATTGTTTTTTATCATTTGTATTGGAAACAACATTGTCATATGTCTTTTCTTGGATCTAAATAAGACGAAACCTCGCTCTATGATTTGAAGTTAAAATCCTCAAATATGGTTATATAGTGACTTTTTTCACGTTTTTCATGTAGTTTGATATTACGTAAATATATTCATTTTTACCAATATTTCGATACTATTTCATGTACTATCACGATATGTGATTTGGCCTTCAAATCTCAGAATTTCGCATAATATTGCATTTTAAGCAAGTTTTCTTGCATTTTGCTTCGTACGAAAAATCATCGAATTTAGCAATATTTTAACGTTTATCATCTCCTTTTCTTTCATGTGATTTAAACAAAATATCATCGAATTAGGCAATATTTTGCCGTTTTCCACGTTTTTGTGAATTTTCCGTCCATGGGTATTAATTCATATATATATACGATAAAAATGATGCAAACACATAATTGATTAGATAATAACCTTAAATACTTCATTTTCAATCATCAATTTGTTTCTCGTTAAAATACTGAGTAAGATATTGGAAAGGGGAGAAGTTCGGTTTTTATTGCATATATCGACGTTTCAGCCGGATTAGAGCGGTTTTACGTGTACATCTTCCATCTTTAATATAAACGGAAAATCAAGAACATTATAGTTAATTCTAATGAAAACACATTGTTTTTTATCATTTGTATTCGAAACAACATTGTCATATGTCTTTTCTTGGATCTAAATAATACGAAACCTCGCTCTATGATTTGAAGTTAAAATCCTCAAATATGGTTATATAGTGAC
>NC_091240.1:18237497-18356861 GCF_040958095.1 Procambarus clarkii | reverse complement strand
TTTCGTTTATATTACCGATGAAAGATGTACACGAAAATCGCTCTATTCCGGCTGAAACGTCGATATATGCAATAAAAACAGAACTTCTCCCCTTTTCAATATCTTACTCAGTATTTTAACGAGAAAGAAATAGTTGATTGAAAATGAAGTATTTAAGGTTATTATCTAATCAATTATGTGTTTGCATCATTTTTATCGTATATATATTCAGTACCCATGGACTGAAAATTCACAAAAACGTGGAAAACGGCAAAATATTGCCTAATTCGATGATATTTTGTTTAAATCACATGAAGGAAAAGGAGATGATCAACGTCAAAATATTGCTATATTCGATGATTTTTCGTACGAAACAAAATGCAAGAAAACTTGCTTAAAATGCAATATTATGCGAAATTCTGAGATTTGTAGGTCAAATCACATATCGTGATACTACATGAAATAGTATCGAAATATTGGTAAAAATGAATATATTTACGTAATATCAATCTAAATGAAAAACGTGAAAAAAGTCACTATATAACCATATTTGAGTATTTTAACTTCAAATCATGGAGCGAGGTTTCGTATTATTTACATCCAAGAAAAGACATATGACAATGTTCTTTCCAATACAAATGATAAAAAACAATGTGTTTTCATTAGAATTAACTATAATGTTCTTGATTTTCCGTTTATATTAACGATGGAAGATGTACACTTAAAACCGCTCTAATCTGGCTGAAACGTCGATATATGCAATAAAAACCGAACTTCTCCCCTTTTCAATATCTTACTCAGTATTTTAACGAGAAACAAATAGATGATTGAAAATGAAGTATCTAAGGTTATTATCTAATCAATTATGTGTTTGCATCATTTTTATCGTATATATATGAATTAATACCCATGGACGGAAAATTCACAAAAACGTGGAAAACGGCAAAATATTGCCTAATTCGATGATATTTTGTTTAAATCACATGAAGGAAAAGGGGATGATAAACGTCAAAATATTGCTAAATTCGATGATTTTCCGTACGAAACAAAATGCAAGAAAACTTGCTTAAAATGCAATATTATGCGAAATTCTGAGATTTCAAGGCCAAATCACATATCGTGATACTACATGAAATGGTATCGAAATATTGGTAAAAATGAATATATTTACGTAATATCAAACTACATGAAAAACGTGAAAAAAGTCACTATATAACCATATTTGAGGATTTTAACTTCAAATCATAGAGCAAGGTTTCGTATTATTTGGATCCAAGAAAAGACATATGACAATGTTGTTTCCAATACAAATGATAAAAATCAAAGTGTTTTCATTAGAATTAACTAATATGTTCCTGGTTTTCCGTTTATATTACCGATGAAAGATGTACACGAAAATCGCTCTATTCCGGCTGAAACGTCGATATATGCAATAAAAACAGAACTTCTCCCCTTTTCAATATCTTACTCAGTATTTTAACGAGAAAGAAATAGTTGATTGAAAATGAAGTATTTAAGGTTATTATCTAATCAATTATGTGTTTGCATCATTTTTATCGTATATATATGAATTAAAACCCATGGACTGAAAATTCACAAAAACGTGGAAAACGGCAAAATATTGCCTAATTCGATCATATTTTGTTTAAATCACATGAAGGAAAAGGAGATGATAAACGTCAAAATATTGCTATATTCGGTGATTTTTCGTACGAAACAAAATGCAAGAAAACTTGCTTAAAATGCAATATTATGCGAAATTCTGAGATTTGAAGGTCAAATCACATATCGTGATACTACATGAAATAGTATCGAAATATTGGTAAAAATGAATATATTTACGTAATATCAATCTACATGAAAAACGTGAAAAAAGTCACTATATAACCATATTTGAGGATTTTAACTTCAAATCATAGAGCGAGGTTTCGTATTATTTAGATCCAAGAAAAGACATATGACAATGTTGTTTCCAATACAAATGATAAAAAACAATGTGTTTTCATTAGAATTAACTATAATGTTCTTGATTTTCCGTTAATATTAACGAGGGAAGATGTACACGTAAAACCGCTCTAATCCGGCTGAAACGTCGATATATGCAATAAAAACCGAACTTCTAACCTTTTCAACATCTTACTCATTATTTTAACGAGAAACAAATAGATGATTGAAAATGAAGTATTTAAGGTTATTATCTAATGAATTATGTGTTTGCATCATTTTTATCGTATATATATGAATTAATACCCATGGACGGAAAATTCACAAAAACGTCGAAAACGGCAAAATATTGCCTAATTCCATGATATTTTGTATAAATCACATGAAGGAAAAGGGGATGATAAACGTCAAAATATTGCTAAATTCGATGATTTTCCGTACGAAGCAAAATGCAAGAAAATTTGCTTAAAATGCAATATTATGCGAAATTCTGAGATTTGAAGGCCAAATCACATATCGTGATACTACATGAAATAGTATCGAAATATTGGTAAAAATGAATATATTTACGTAATATGAAACTACATGAAAAACGTGAAAAAAGTCACTATATAACCATATTTGAGGATTTTAACTTCAAATCATAGAGCGAGGTTTCGTATTATTTAGTTCCAAGAAAAGACATATGACAATGTTGTTTCCAATACAAATGATAAAAAACAATGTGTTTTCATTAGAATTAACTATAATGTTCTTGATTTTCCGTTTATATTAACGAGGGAAGATGTACACGTAAAACCGCTCTAATCCGGCTGAAACGTCGATATATGCAATAAAAACCGAACTTCTCCCCTTTTCAATATCTTACTCAGTATTTTAACGAGAAACAAATAGATGATTGAAAATGAAGTATTTATGGTTATTATCTAATCAATTATGTGTTTGCTTCATTTTTATCGTATATATATATGAATTAATACCCATGGACGGAAAATTCACAAAAACGTGGAAAACGGCAAAATATTGCCTAATTCGATGATATTTTGTTTAAATCACATGAAGGAAAAGGAGATGATAAACGTTAAAATATTGCTAATTTCGATGATTTTTCGTACGAAGCAAAATGCAAGAAAATTTGCTTAAAATGCAATATTATGCGAAATTCTGAGATTTGAAGGCCAAATCACATATCGTGATACTACATGAAATAGTATCGAAATATTGGTAAAAATGAATATATTTACGTAATATCAAACTACATGAAAAACGTGAAAAAAAGTCACTATTTAACCATATTTGAGGATTTTAACTTCAAATCATAGAGCGAGGTTTCGTATTATTTGGATCCAAGAAAAGACATATGACAATGTTGTTTCCAATACAAATGATAAAAAACAATGTGCTTTCATTAGAATTAACTATAATGTTCTTGATTTTCCGTTTATATTAACGATGGAAGATGTACACGTAAAACCGCTCTAATCCGGCTGAAACGTCGATATATGCAATAAAAACCGAACTTCTCCCCTTTTCAATATCTTACTCAGTATTTTAACGAGAAACAAATAGATGATTGAAAATGAAGTACTTAAGGTTATTATCTAATCAATTATGTGTTTACATCATTTTTATCGTATATATATATGAATTAATACCCATGGACGGAAAATTCACAAAAACGTGGAAAACGGCAAAATATTGCCTAATTCGATGATATTTTGTTTAAATCACATGAAGGAAAAGGAGATGATAAACGTCAAAATATTGCTAAATTCGATGATTTTTCGTACGAAGCAAAATGCAAGAAAACTTGCTTAAAATGCAATATTATGCGAAATTCTGAGATTTGAAGGCCAAATCACATGTCGAGATAGTACATGAAATAGTATCGAAATATTGGTAAAAATGAATATATTTACGTAATATCAAACTACATGAAAAACGTGAAAAAAGTCACTATATAACCATATTTGAGGATTTTAACTTCAAATCATAGAGCAAGGTTTCGTATTATTTGGATCCAAGAAAAGACATATGACAATGTTGTTTCCAATACAAATGATAAAAATCAAAGTGTTTTCATTAGAATTAACTAATATGTTCCTGGTTTTCCGTTTATATTACCGATGAAAGATGTACACGAAAATCGCTCTATTCCGGCTGAAACGTCGATATATGCAATAAAAACAGAACTTCTCCCCTTTTCAATATCTTACTCAGTATTTTAACGAGAAAGAAATAGTTGATTGAAAATGAAGTATTTAAGGTTATTATCTAATCAATTATGTGTTTGCATCATTTTTATCGTATATATATTCAGTACCCATGGACTGAAAATTCACAAAAACGTGGAAAACGGCAAAATATTGCCTAATTCGATGATATTTTGTTTAAATCACATGAAGGAAAAGGAGATGATAAACGTCAAAATATTGCTATATTCGATGATTTTTCGTACGAAACAAAATGCAAGAAAACTTGCTTAAAATGCAATATTATGCGAAATTCTGAGATTTGTAGGTCAAATCACATATCGTGATACTACATGAAATAGTATCGAAATATTGGTAAAAATGAATATATTTACGTAATATCAATCTAAATGAAAAACGTGAAAAAAGTCACTATATAACCATATTTGAGTATTTTAACTTCAAATCATGGAGCGAGGTTTCGTATTATTTACATCCAAGAAAAGACATATGACAATGTTCTTTCCAATACAAATGATAAAAAACAATGTGTTTTCATTAGAATTAACTATAATGTTCTTGATTTTCCGTTTATATTAACGATGGAAGATGTACACTTAAAACCGCTCTAATCTGGCTGAAACGTCGATATATGCAATAAAAACCGAACTTCTCCCCTTTTCAATATCTTACTCAGTATTTTAACGAGAAACAAATAGATGATTGAAAATGAAGTATTTAAGGTTATTATCTAATCAATTATGTGTTTGCATCATTTTTATCGTATATATATGAATTAATACCCATGGACGGAAAATTCACAAAAACGTGGAAAACGGCAAAATATTGCCTAATTCGATGATATTTTGTTTAAATCACATGAAGGAAAAGGGGATGATAAACGTCAAAATATTGCTAAATTCGATGATTTTCCGTACGAAACAAAATGCAAGAAAACTTGCTTAAAATGCAATATTATGCGAAATTCTGAGATTTCAAGGCCAAATCACATATCGTGATACTACATGAAATAGTATCGAAATATTGGTAAAAATGAATATATTTACGTAATATCAAACTACATGAAAAACGTGAAAAAAGTCACTATATAACCATATTTGAGGATTTTAACTTCAAATCATAGAGCAAGGTTTCGTATTATTTGGATCCAAGAAAAGACATATGACAATGTTGTTTCCAATACAAATGATAAAAATCAAAGTGTTTTCATTAGAATTAACTAATATGTTCCTGGTTTTCCGTTTATATTACCGATGAAAGATGTACACGAAAATCGCTCTATTCCGGCTGAAACGTCGATATATGCAATAAAAACAGAACTTCTCCCCTTTTCAATATCTTACTCAGTATTTTAACGAGAAAGAAATAGTTGATTGAAAATGAAGTATTTAAGGTTATTATCTAATCAATTATGTGTTTGCATCATTTTTATCGTATATATATGAATTAAAACCCATGGACTGAAAATTCACAAAAACGTGGAAAACGGCAAAATATTTCCTAATTCGATCATATTTTGTTTAAATCACATGAAGGAAAAGGAGATGATAAACGTCAAAATATTGCTATATTCGGTGATTGTTCGTACGAAACAAAATGCAAGAAAACTTGCTTAAAATGCAATATTATGCGAAATTCTGATATTTGAAGGCCAAATCACATATCGTGATACTACATGAAATAGTATCGAAATATTGGTAAAAATGAATATATTTACGTATTTATCTACATGAAAAACGTGAAAAAAGTCACTATATAACCATATTTGAGGATTTTAACTTCAAATCATAGAGCGAGGTTTCGTATTATTTAGATCCAAGAAAAGACATATGACAATGTTGTTTCCAATACAAATGATAAAAAACAATGTGTTTTCATTAGAATTAACTATAATGTTCTTGATTTTCCGTTAATATTAACGAGGGAAGATGTACACGTAAAACCGCTCTAATCCGGCTGAAACGTCGATATATGCAATAAAAACCGAACTTCTCCCCTTTTCAACATCTTACTCATTATTTTAACGAGAAACAAATAGATGATTGAAAATGAAGTATTTAAGATTATTATCTAATGAATTATGTGTTTGCATCATTTTTATCGTATATATATGAATTAATACCCATGGACGGAAAATTCACAAAAACGTCGAAAACGGCAAAATATTGCCTAATTCCATGATATTTTGTATAAATCACATGAAGGAAAAGGGGATGATAAACGTCAAAATATTGCTAAATTCGATGATTTTCCGTACGAAGCAAAATGCAAGAAAATTTGCTTAAAATGCAATATTATGCGAAATTCTGAGATTTGAAGGCCAAATCACATATCGTGATACTACATGAAATAGTATCGAAATATTGGTAAAAATGAATATATTTACGTAATATGAAACTACATGAAAAACGTGAAAAAAGTCACTATATAACCATATTTGAGGATTTTAACTTCAAATCATAGAGCGAGGTTTCGTATTATTTAGTTCCAAGAAAAGACATATGACAATGTTGTTTCCAATACAAATGATAAAAAACAATGTGTTTTCATTAGAATTAACTATAATGTTCTTGATTTTCCGTTTATATTAACGAGGGAAGATGTACACGTAAAACCGCTCTAATCCGGCTGAAACGTCGATATATGCAATAAAAACCGAACTTCTCCCCTTTTCAATATCTTACTCAGTATTTTAACGAGAAACAAATAGATGATTGAAAATGAAGTATTTATGGTTATTATCTAATCAATTATGTGTTTGCATCATTTTTATCGTATATATATATGAATTAATACCCATGGACGGAAAATTCACAAAAACGTCGAAAACGGCAAAATATTGCCTAATTCCATGATATTTTGTATAAATCACATGAAGGAAAAGGGGATGATAAACGTCAAAATATTGCTAAATTCGATGATTTTCCGTACGAAGCAAAATGCAAGAAAATTTGCTTAAAATGCAATATTATGCGAAATTCTGAGATTTGAAGGCCAAATCACATATCGTGATACAACATGAAATAGTATCGAAATATTGGTAAAAATGAATATATTTACGTAATATGAAACTACATGAAAAACGTGAAAAAAGTCACTATATAACCATATTTGAGGATTTTAACTTCAAATCATAGAGCGAGGTTTCGTATTATTTAGTTCCAAGAAAAGACATATGACAATGTTGTTTCCAATACAAATGATAAAAAACAATGTGTTTTCATTAGAATTAACTATAATGTTCTTGATTTTCCGTTTATATTAACGAGGGAAGATGTACACGTAAAACCGCTCTAATCCGGCTGAAACGTCGATATATGCAATAAAAACCGAACTTCTCCCCTTTTCAATATCTTACTCAGTATTTTAACGAGAAACAAATAGATGATTGAAAATGAAGTATTTATGGTTATTATCTAATCAATTATGTGTTTGCATCATTTTTATCGTATATATATATGAATTAATACCCATGGACGGAAAATTCACAAAAACGTGGAAAACGGCAAAATATTGCCTAATTCGATGATATTTTGTTTAAATCACATGAAGGAAAAGGAGATGATAAACGTTAAAATATTGCTAATTTCGATGATTTTTCGTACGAAGCAAAATGCAAGAAAATTTGCTTAAAATGCAATATTATGCGAAATTCTGAGATTTGAAGGCCAAATCACATATCGTGATACTACATGAAATAGTATCGAAATATTGGTAAAAATGAATATATTTATGTAATATCAAACTACATGAAAAACGTGAAAAAAGTCACTATTTAACCATATTTGAGGATTTTAACTTCAAATCATAGAGCGAGGTTTCGTATTATTTGGATCCAAGAAAAGACATATGACAATGTTGTTTCCAATACAAATGATAAAAAACAATGTGTTTTCATTAGAATTAACTATAATGTTCTTGATTTTCCGTTTATATTAACGATGGAAGATGTACACGTAAAACCGCTCTAATCCGGCTGAAACGTCGATATATGCAATAAAAACCGAACTTCTCCCCTTTTCAATATCTTACTCAGTATTTTAACGAGAAACAAATAGATGATTGAAAATGAAGTACTTAAGGTTATTATCTAATCAATTATGTGTTTACATCATTTTTATCGTATATATATATGAATTAATACCCATGGACGGAAAATTCACAAAAACGTGGAAAACGGCAAAATATTGCCTAATTCGATGATATTTTGTTTAAATCACATGAAGGAAAAGGGGATGATAAACGTCAAAATATTGCTAAATTCGATGATTTTCCGTACGAAACAAAATGCAAGAAAACTTGCTTAAAATGTAATATTATGCGAAATTCTGAGATTTCAAGGCCAAATCACATATCGTGATACTACATGAAATAGTATCGAAATATTGGTAAAAATGAATATATTTACGTAATATCAAACTACATGAAAAACGTGAAAAAAGTCACTATATAACCATATTTGAGGATTTAAACTTCAAATCATAGAGCAAGGTTTCGTATTATTTGGATCCAAGAAAAGACATATGACAATGTTGTTTCCAATACAAATGATAAAAATCAAAGTGTTTTCATTAGAATTAACTAATATGTTCCTGGTTTTCCGATTATATTACCGATGAAAGATGTACACGAAAATCGCTCTATTCCGGCTGAAACGTCGATATATGCAATAAAAACAGAACTTCTCCCCTTTTCAATATCTTACTCAGTATTTTAACGAGAAAGAAATAGTTGATTGAAAATGAAGTATTTAAGGTTATTATCTAATCAATTATGTGTTTGCATCATTTTTATCGTATATATATGAATTAAAACCCATGGACTGAAAATTCACAAAAACGTGGAAAACGGCAAAATATTGCCTAATTCGATCATATTTTGTTTAAATCACATGAAGGAAAAGGAGATGATAAACGTCAAAATATTGCTATATTCGGTGATTTTTCGTACGAAACAAAATGCAAGAAAACTTGCTTAAAATACAATATTATGCGAAATTCTGAGATTTGAAGGCCAAATCACATATCGTGATACTACATGAAATAGTATCGAAATATTGGTAAAAATGAATATATTTACGTAATATCAATCTACATGAAAAACGTGAAAAAAGTCACTATATAACCATATTTGAGGATTTTAACTTCAAATCATAGAGCGAGGTTTCGTATTATTTAGATCCAAGAAAAGACATATGACAATGTTGTTTCCAATACAAATGATAAAAAACAATGTGTTTTCATTAGAATTAACTATAATGTTCTTGATTTTCCGTTAATATTAACGAGGGAAGATGTACACGTAAAACCGCTCTAATCAGGCTGAAACGTCGATATATGCAATAAAAACCGAACTTCTCCCCTTTTCAACATCTTACTCATTATTTTAACGAGAAACAAATAGATGATTGAAAATGAAGTATTTAAGGTTATTATCTAATCAATTATGTGTTTGCATCATTTTTATCGTATATATATGAATTAATACCCATGGACGGAAAATTCACAAAAACGTCGAAAACGGCAAAATATTGCCTAATTCCATGATATTTTGTATAAATCACATGAAGGAAAAGGGGATGATAAACGTCAAAATATTGCTAAATTCGATGATTTTCCGTACGAAGCAAAATGCAAGAAAATTTGCTTAAAATGCAATATTATGCGAAATTCTGAGATTTGAAGGCCAAATCACATATCGTGATACTACATGAAATAGTATCGAAATATTGGTAAAAATGAATATATTTACGTAATATGAAACTACATGAAAAACGTGAAAAAAGTCACTATATAACCATATTTGAGGATTTTAACTTCAAATCATAGAGCGAGGTTTCGTATTATTTAGTTCCAAGAAAAGACATATGACAATGTTGTTTCCAATACAAATGATAAAAAACAATGTGTTTTCATTAGAATTAACTATAATGTTCTTGATTTTCCGTTTATATTAACGATGGAAGATGTACACGTAAAACCGCTCTAATCCGGCTGAAACGTCGATATATGCAATAAAAACCGAACTTCTCCCCTTTTCAATATCTTACTCAGTATTTTAACGAGAAACAAATAGATGATTGAAAATGAAGTATTTATGGTTATTATCTAATCAATTATGTGTTTGCATCATTTTTATCGTATATATATATGAATTAATACCCATGGACGGAAAATTCACAAAAACGTGGAAAACGGCAAAATATTGCCTAATTCGATGATATTTTGTTTAAATCACATGAAGGAAAAGGAGATGATAAACGTTAAAATATTGCTAATTTCGATGATTTTTCGTACGAAGCAAAATGCAAGAAAATTTGCTTAAAATGCAATATTATGCGAAATTCTGAGATTTGAAGGCCAAATCACATATCGTGATACTACATGAAATAGTATCGAAATATTGGTAAAAATGAATATATTTACGTAATATCAAACTACATGAAAAACGTGAAAAAAGTCACTATTTAACCATATTTGAGGATTTTAACTACAAATCATAGAGCAAGGTTTCGTATTATTTGGATCCAAGAAAAGACATATGACAATGTTGTTTCCAATACAAATGATAAAATACAATGTGTTTTCATTAGAATAACCTATAATGTTCTTGATTTTCCGTTTATATTAACGAGGGAAGATGTACACGTAAAACCGCTCTAATCCGGCTGAAATGTCGATATATGCAATAAAAACCGAACATCTCCCCTTTTCAATATCTTACTCAGTATTTTAACGAGAAACAAATAGATGATTGAAAATGAAGTATTTAAGGTTATTATCTAATCAATTATGTGTTTGCATCATTTTTATCGTATATATATGAATTAAAACCCATTGACTGAAAATTCACAAAAACGTGGAAAACGGCAAAATATTGCCTAATTCGATGATATTTTGTTTAAATCACATGAAGGAAAAGGAGATGATAAACGTCAAAATATTGCTAAATTCGATGATTTTCCGTACGAAGCAAAATGCAAGAAAATTTGCTTAAAATGCAATATTATGCGAAATTCTGAGATTTGAAGGCCAAATCACATATCGTGATACTACATGAAATAGTATCGAAATATTGGTAAAAATGAATATATTTACGTAATATGAAACTACATGAAAAACGTGAAAAAAGTCACTATATAACCATATTTGAGGATTTTAACTTCAAATCATAGAGCGAGGTTTCGTATTATTTAGTTCCAAGAAAAGACATATGACAATGTTGTTTCCAATACAAATGATAAAAAACAATGTGTTTTCATTAGAATTAACTATAATGTTCTTGATTTTCCGTTTATATTAACGAGGGAAGATGTACACGTAAAACCGCTCTAATCCGGCTGAAACGTCGATATATGCAATAAAAACCGAACTTCTCCCCTTTTCAATATCTTACTCAGTATTTTAACGAGAAACAAATAGATGATTGAAAATGAAGTATTTATGGTTATTATCTAATCAATTATGTGTTTGCATCATTTTTATCGTATATATATATGAATTAATACCCATGGACGGAAAATTCACAAAAACGTGGAAAACGGCAAAATATTGCCTAATTCGATGATATTTTGTTTAAATCACATGAAGGAAAAGGAGATGATAAACGTTAAAATATTGCTAATTTCGATGATTTTTCGTACGAAGCAAAATGCAAGAAAATTTGCTTAAAATGCAATATTATGCGAAATTCTGAGATTTGAAGGCCAAATCACATATCGTGATACTACATGAAATAGTATCGAAATATTGGTAAAAATGAATATATTTACGTAATATCAAACTACATGAAAAACGTGAAAAAAGTCACTATTTAACCATATTTGAGGATTTTAACTTCAAATCATAGAGCGAGGTTTCGTATTATTTGGATCCAAGAAAAGACATATGACAATGTTGTTTCCAATACAAATGATAAAATACAATGTGTTTTCATTAGAATAACCTATAATGTTCTTGATTTTCCGTTTATATTAACGAGGGAAGATGTACACGTAAAACCGCTCTAATCTGGCTGAAATGTCGATATATGCAATAAAAACCGAACATCTCCCCTTTTCAATATCTTACTCAGTATTTTAACGAGAAACAAATAGATGATTGAAAATGAAGTATTTAAGGTTATTATCTAATCAATTATGTGTTTGCATCATTTTTATCGTATATATATGAATTAAAACCCATTGACTGAAAATTCACAAAAACGTGGAAAACGGCAAAATATTGCCTAATTCGATGATATTTTGTTTAAATCACATGAAGGAAAAGGAGATGATAAACGTCAAAATATTGCTATATTCGATGATTTTTCGTACGAAACAAAATGCAAGAAAACTTGCTTAAAATGCAATATTATGCGAAATTCTGAGATTTGAAGGCGAAATCACATATCGTGATACTACATGAAATTGTATCGAAATATTGGTAAAAATGAATATATTTACGTAATATCAAACTACATGAAAAACGTGAAAAAAGTCACTATATAACCATATTTGAGGATTTTAACTTCAAATCATAGAGCGAGGTTTCGTATTATTTAGATCCAAGAAAAGACATATGACAATGTTGTTTCCAATACAAATGATAAAAAACAATGTGTTTTCATTAGAATTAACTATAATGTTCTTGATTTTCCGTTTATATTAACGATGGAAGATGTACACGTAAAACCGCTCTAATCCGGCTGAAACGTCGATATATGCAATAAAAACCGAACTTCTCCCCTTTTCAATATCTTACTCAGTATTTTAACGAGAAACAAATAGATGATTGAAAATGAAGTACTTAAGGTTATTATCTAATCAATTATGTGTTTACATCATTTTTATCGTATATATATATGAATTAATACCCATGGACGGAAAATTCACAAAAACGTGGAAAACGGCAATATATTGCCTAATTCGATGATATTTTGTTTAAATCACATGAAGGAAAAGGAGATGATAAACGTCAAAATATTGCTAAATTCGATGATTTTTCGTACGAAGCAAAATGCAAGAAAACTTGCTTAAAATGCAATATTATGCGAAATTCTGAGATTTGAAGGCCAAATCACATATCGTGATAGTACATGAAATAGTATCGAAATATTGGTAAAAATGAATATATTTACGTAATAACAAACTACATGAAAAACGTGAAAAAAGTCACTATATAACCATATTTGAGGATTTTAACTTCAAATCATAGAGCAAGGTTTCGTATTATTTGGATCCAAGAAAAGACATATGACAATGTTGTTTCCAATACAAATGATAAAAATCAAAGTGTTTTCATTAGAATTAACTAATATATTCCTGGTTTTCCGTTTATATTACCGATGAAAGATGTACACGAAAATCGCTCTATTCCGGCTGAAACGTCGATATATGCAATAAAAACAGAACTTCTCCCCTTTTCAATATCTTACTCAGTATTTTAACGAGAAAGAAATAGTTGATTGAAAATGAAGTATTTAAGGTTATTATCTAATCAATTATGTGTTTGCATCATTTTTATCGTATATATATTCAGTACCCATGGACTGAAAATTCACAAAAACGTGGAAAACGGCAAAATAGTGCCTAATTCGATGATATTTTGTTTAAATCACATGAAGGAAAAGGAGATGATAAATGTCAAAATATTGCTATATTCGATGATTTTTCGTACGAAACAAAATGCAAGAAAACTTGCTTAAAATGCAATATTATGCGAAATTCTGAGATTTGTAGGTCAAATCACATATCGTGATACTACATGAAATAGTATCGAAATATTGGTAAAAATGAATATATTTACGTAATATCAATCTAAATGAAAAACGTGAAAAAAGTCACTATATAACCATATTTTAGGATTTTAACTTCAAATCATGGAGCGAGGTTTCGTATTATTTACATCCAAGAAAAGACATATGACAATGTTCTTTCCAATACAAATGATAAAAAACAATGTGTTTTCATTAGAATTAACTATAATGTTCTTGATTTTCCGTTTATATTAACGATGGAAGATGTACACTTAAAACCGCTCTAATCTGGCTGAAACGTCGATATATGCAATAAAAACCGAACTTCTCCCCTTTTCAATATCTTACTCAGTATTTTAACGAGAAACAAATAGATGATTGAAAATGAAGTATTTAAGGTTATTATCTAATCAATTATGTGTTTGCATCATTTTTATCGTATATATATGAATTAATACCCATGGACGGAAAATTCACAAAAACGTGGAAAACGGCAAAATATTGCCTAATTCGATGATATTTTGTTTAAATCACATGAAGGAAAAGGGGATGATAAACGTCAAAATATTGCTAAATTCGATGATTTTCCGTACGAAACAAAATGCAAGAAAACTTGCTTAAAATGCAATATTATGCGAAATTCTGAGATTTCAAGGCCAAATCACATATCGTGATACTACATGAAATAGTATCGAAATATTGGTAAAAATGAATATATTTACGTAATATCAAACTACATGAAAAACGTGAAAAAAGTCACTATATAACCATATTTGAGGATTTTAACTTCAAATCATAGAGCAAGGTTTCG
Organism: Procambarus clarkii; assembly: GCF_040958095.1. Classification (NCBI taxonomy): domain Eukaryota; kingdom Metazoa; phylum Arthropoda; class Malacostraca; order Decapoda; family Cambaridae; genus Procambarus; species Procambarus clarkii. Next base: position 18,342,179 of record NC_091240.1, on the reverse strand, counting down.
TATTATTTGGATCCAAGAAAAGACATATGACAATGTTGTTTCCAATACAAATGATAAAAATCAAAGTGTTTTCATTAGAATTAACTAATATGTTCCTGGTTTTCCGTTTATATTACCGATGAAAGATGTACACGAAAATCGCTCTATTCCGGCTGAAACGTCGATATATGCAATAAAAACAGAACTTCTCCCCTTTTCAATATCTTACTCAGTATTTTAACGAGAAAGAAATAGTTGATTGAAAATGAAGTATTTAAGGTTATTATCTAATCAATTATGTGTTTGCATCATTTTTATCGTATATATATGAATTAAAACCCATGGACTGAAAATTCACAAAAACGTGGAAAACGGCAAAATATTTCCTAATTCGATCATATTTTGTTTAAATCACATGAAGGAAAAGGAGATGATAAACGTCAAAATATTGCTATATTCGGTGATTTTTCGTACGAAACAAAATGCAAGAAAACTTGCTTAAAATGCAATATTATGCGAAATTCTGATATTTGAAGGCCAAATCACATATCGTGATACTACATGAAATAGTATCGAAATATTGGTAAAAATGAATATATTTACGTAATATCAATCTACATGAAAAACGTGAAAAAATTCACTATATAACCATATTTGAGGATTTTAACTTCAAATCATAGAGCGAGGTTTCGTATTATTTAGATCCAAGAAAAGACATATGACAATGTTGTTTCCAATACAAATGATAAAAAACAATGTGTTTTCATTAGAATTAACTATAATGTTCTTGATTTTCCGTTAATATTAACGAGGGAAGATGTACACGTAAAACCGCTCTAATCCGGCTGAAACGTCGATATATGCAATAAAAACCGAACTTCTCCCCTTTTCAACATCTTACTCATTATTTTAACGAGAAACAAATAGATGATTGAAAATGAAGTATTTAAGGTTATTATCTAATGAATTATGTGTTTGCATCATTTTTATCGTATATATATGAATTAATACCCATGGACGGAAAATTCACAAAAACGTCGAAAACGGCAAAATATTGCCTAATTCCATGATATTTTGTATAAATCACATGAAGGAAAAGGGGATGATAAACGTCAAAATATTGCTAAATTCGATGATTTTCCGTACGAAGCAAAATGCAAGAAAATTTGCTTAAAATGCAATATTATGCGAAATTCTGAGATTTGAAGGCCAAATCACATATCGTGATACTACATGAAATAGTATCGAAATATTGGTAAAAATGAATATATTTACGTAATATGAAACTACATGAAAAACGTGAAAAAAGTCACTATATAACCATATTTGAGGATTTTAACTTCAAATCATAGAGCGAGGTTTCGTATTATTTAGTTCCAAGAAAAGACATATGACAATGTTGTTTCCAATACAAATGATAAAAAACAATGTGTTTTCATTAGAATTAACTATAATGTTCTTGATTTTCCGTTTATATTAACGAGGGAAGATGTACACGTAAAACCGCTCTAATCCGGCTGAAACGTCGATATATGCAATAAAAACCGAACTTCTCCCCTTTTCAATATCTTACTCAGTATTTTAACGAGAAACAAATAGATGATTGAAAATGAAGTATTTATGGTTATTATCTAATCAATTATGTGTTTGCATCATTTTTATCGTATATATATATGAATTAATACCCATGGACGGAAAATTCACAAAAACGTCGAAAACGGCAAAATATTGCCTAATTCCATGATATTTTGTATAAATCACATGAAGGAAAAGGGGATGATAAACGTCAAAATATTGCTAAATTCGATGATTTTCCGTACGAAGCAAAATGCAAGAAAATTTGCTTAAAATGCAATATTATGCGAAATTCTGAGATTTGAAGGCCAAATCACATATCGTGATACTACATGAAATAGTATCGAAATATTGGTAAAAATGAATATATTTACGTAATATGAAACTACATGAAAAACGTGAAAAAAGTCACTATATAACCATATTTGAGGATTTTAACTTCAAATCATAGAGCGAGGTTTCGTATTATTTAGTTCCAAGAAAAGACATATGACAATGTTGTTTCCAATACAAATGATAAAAAACAATGTGTTTTCATTAGAATTAACTATATTGTTCTTGATTTTCCGTTTATATTAACGAGGGAAGGTGTACACGTAAAACCGCTCTAATCCGGCTGAAACGTCGATATATGCAATAAAAACCGAACTTCTCCCCTTTTCAATATCTTACTCAGTATTTTAACGAGAAACAAATAGATGATTGAAAATGAAGTATTTATGGTTATTATCTAATCAATTATGTGTTTGCATCATTTTTATCGTATATATATATGAATTAATACCCATGGACGGAAAATTCACAAAAACGTGGAAAACGGCAAAATATTGCCTAATTCGATGATATTTTGTTTAAATCACATGAAGGAAAAGGAGATGATAAACGTTAAAATATTGCTAATTTCGATGATTTTTCGTACGAAGCAAAATGCAAGAAAATTTGCTTAAAATGCAATATTATGCGAAATTCTGAGATTTGAAGGCCAAATCACATATCGTGATACTACATGAAATAGTATCGAAATATTGGTAAAAATGAATATATTTACGTAATATCAAACTACATGAAAAACGTGAAAAAAGTCACTATTTAACCATATTTGAGGATTTTAACTTCAAATCATAGAGCGAGGTTTCGTATTATTTGGATCCAAGAAAAGCAACCCGTTCTCACACAAGACAGTACATATATGACTAGTGCTTAAAGTCAATATGTGGAATGTGATTTAGTACATATGTGATATATTCCCAGTTAACTTTTTTACCAAGGCTCAAACTCTTCCTCACGTACCAATTTACGTCTCACAGTACTCGTCCATCAACGTAGATAGCTGAATAGTCGTGATTGGTTCAATTATAACGAAAATTGTAGTTTTCAGGTCCCACATGGGTTGTGAAATTCACCTACTATTGTCCATGCTCTTATAATATTACAGATCAGCTACATCCTATTGAAGGCTCGTAGTTTTGTTTTGAGAAATATTAGTTGTTCTTAGTAAATTATAATAAGCACAATAAATTATTACATAGAATAAGTGCTTCACCAATCAATATTATATACCATAGTTTGTGCTTTAGAAATCTTTAAAGAATGTTTTGTAGGAACGCTAACAGAAAACGATGTTATGTTGGAATGTATATAGGGTAAACTACTGCAAACAGGATGGTATGGTGTGGAATATTGGAAACTATAGGATTAGTATAGGGTCCACTACCACCTGTTAGGTGGGTAAGGGGTCCAATAACACCCGCAGGATGAGTATGGGGGTCACATCCACCCACAGGAATGGTATGGGGATCACTTCCACCCACAGGAAGGGTATGGGATCCAATACCATCCACTGGATGTGTATTGCGTCCACTACCACCGACAGGATGGGTATGGGCTCACAACCACCCACAGGATAGGTATGGGGTCCAATACCACCCACAGGATGAGTATGGGGTCCACTATAACCCACAGGATGGGTATGGGGCTCCAACCACCCACAGAATAAGTATGGGGTACAATAACACCCACTGGATATGTATGGCATCCATTGCCCCCACAGGATGACTATAGGGTACAGTATCGCCCACAGGATTAGTATATAGGGTTCACTGCCGCCCACAGAGTCGGTATGGGGTCCACCGCCACCCACAGGGTCGGTATGGGGTCCACTACCGCCCACAGGGTCGCTATGAAGTCAACTACCGTCCACAGGGTCGGTAGGGGTCCACTACCGCCCACAGGGTCGGCAGGGGGTCCACTGCCACCCACTGGGTCGGTAGGGGGTCCACTGCCGCCCACAGGATCGATAGGGGGTCCACTGCCGCCCACAGGGTCGATATGGGGGGGGTCCACTACCGCCCACAGGATCGATAGGGGGTCCACTGCCGCCCAGAGGGTCGGTAGGGGGTCCACTGCCGCCCACACGTTCGGTAGGGGTCCACTGCCGCCCACAGGGTCGGTAGGGGGTCCACTGCCGCCCACAGGATCGATAGGGGGTCCACTGCCGCCCACAGGGTCGATAGGGGGTCCCTTACCGCCCACAGGGTCTCTATGAAGTCAACTACCGCCCATAGTGTTTGTATAGTGTCCACTATCGCCCATAGTGTTATTATGGGGTCCACTACCCCTCATAGGGTCGGTATGGGGGTCCATTACTACCCACAGGGTGTGTCTAGGGTCTATTTTGGCAATACTGCTTTTCCAATCTCATTTGTTGTTCAATGTAAAATATTTGTTGCTCGACTTGCAACAATTTATATATATATATATATATAGTATAGTGCCTTTGCAATAATGTACCAATGTATGTATTTTCATAACTCGTTTTAAATTGTTGAAAAATAAATAACTACATTGTGAATGCAAGTCAATGTTTACATGCTAAATCAGAGTTGCCAGATTCCGCTTAAAATAGCAAATTGTGCTTATTTTCAAAGCTTGAGAATTTAGCTTTAAAGTAGTTAAAAAACTACGAATTTCGCAATTTGCTATGTACTTTAGTGTACTATTTTAAAATAAGATTGGTTTTTAAGCTGCAAGTCATATGAATCTCAAAAAAAGTATATTATTAACAATCTTATCTCCATAGTTCACTAGTTTCTGTAAATCAGATCTGGTAACTGTAGGCCAAGTACTGGAAGACTCAAGACACAATGTGTTGAAGCTATTCTCTTTGAAGAAGTCATCTCGACAGGATCTTCCAGCTCCAGCTATAAAACTTCACCAAACATGGATCTACCTAGTACATCAAATGGTAAGGAATTACTAAACTGTACAAAGTTTTATGCTAGAACATTTGTTACAGAATTGTCCCTGTCAGGGACAATTCAGTCCCTATTCTATGTGTACTCCATCACATAGTGACGGAGTATGTGGGAATAATTTTGTTGACACTGTCCATTTTGTCAATTCTACAACAGCAGATAATATGAATTCCCAGAGATATTTGTAACTTGAGATACTTGGTTTGGTTTGGTTAAGTTAGGTTAGGTTAGCCTAACCCAGTAAATCCTCCCCGGCTAGAATATAAACCCCGGACAAAGTGCTCGTGAAATGCCAGGCATTTGCAAATATGAGGATGTGGTTGATTAGATTATATTCTTTTCTATATCATAGATGTTCAATATATGAAAAATATTTTAGACTTAAAAATGGACCCCTGAGGTACTCAACTTAACACATTTCTTCATATTCATTCCCATTTAGTATGACCTTTTGCTCTCTTTGTTTTAACTATTGTTTTGTGCACTTTACAATTTTTTTCATGAACCTGTAATTTCCTTGCTAGTCTTCCATGTGGTACCTTATTAAAGTCTTTAGCATAATCCATGTATACTACATCCACCGGAAACCCTTTATCTGAGTACCATGTTACCATGTCCCAAAAGTGAGGAGGTTTATAAGGTAGCATCTGTTTTTAAGAAGACCATGGTGTGTCGATTGAATAAGATTTTTCACTGAAAGATGGTAAATGATTCCCTCCCTTAGGATTTTCGCCATGAGCTTGCAGATGTGTTATACCTAGCTGATCGGACATTAGTTTTGTGCTTAACTCTTTCTGCTTTTTTTTTAAATACTGTAAGGGTGAAATTTTCATATTTCAAATCTCGGGGTACTATCCCTTGGTTCAGATATTTTGTGGAAAGTATTTTCAGCAGTATTCATAGTTCTTCTGTCAGTTTATTTTCCTTTATAATTAAGGTTTGTTTTCTTTTGTACCATAGAAAGTACCACAGAAAGGTGTTATAATGTTGTGTTAGCTTTTCTGTACAATTTTTCTTTTTTGTTTGTATAAAAGGCTATGCAATGAATTCAAATATTTACGCTACCAATCAATTTTTCAGATAGATCATCGGATTTTGACAGTATGCTGTACATACCAGATGTTCCAAAAATAACTACAGACAACAATAATGGTACTGTGTTTACTATTTTTATACTTTATATATAGGAAGACAAGTTCAATCAATGAGCATTTTAATATATCATCAAAATTTTCATACATTTCTTTCACTTTGTTACACTTGTAAAAACTTATTCTTAGCTATATTTATATAAATGTTAATACCACTGTTAAATGAACATATTGATTTGTGTCCTTATTAGTTATAGCTTATTTATGTTGACCCAGCACCTTACTAAAGGGATTACCTTAACTTGTGTCACTATCTCTCTAGGGGGCTCCAGGTAGGCAGTATAGGTAATGCCACTAACATGCATATCATTATGGGAAAGTCCATAATTTAACACATAATTATAAGTAGGTAATTTGTAGCAAATTTTAAGATTATTAATAGGTACATTGTAGCATAATTTTGCATAAGCATAATTTTCTTGTTTTGTTCTTGTACTTTTCCTTCGAACACTATTATTTTCTCTTCAGAATTTCACCGGAGAATAGCAGTGATGACTAGAGAACATCTTGAACGTGAGTACCAGAAAGCACGTGCTGCAATGATACAAAGAAATGAGTACTTGAAGAGACTCTTAAACGTGGAGGAACCAAACTCAATAAAGGTGACAAACAAGAAACAGAAAAAAGATAACATACAGGATGTATCACACATTAATTCAAAACAAAGACCAGCTGCACCCCAATCTGATGGTAATCTTCTATTATTTTTTTAACAATATTTCTACAGCCGTTATTTGTGTACTTTCCAATAATATTTGTTGCCTATTTTTAAGTGTATGCTAGACAATTATGGAGATTAAATTACTATAACACTGAACAACTTGGTAGCATAAAGTTAGTTATAGTAATATCTTGAGATTTGTCTGAAAATATTAATACTTGTATACAATTTGCAATTATGTACCATGCTTAAATCTTCAAATGTGCCACCCAGACATTCTGCCTGCTATACTTTCACCACCACACATTCAAAATGCGGGCTATTCTACTAGTGGCAGAACGTACACTCAAAGTTATTTGGCAGCTGGTGAAGAAACTTTGGAATCATTTGATGTTGGTATGTCCCAACATCATTTGTTGGTATTTAAATGAGGGTTTATTTAATGGACACACGTCATAAATATTATGTACCAAAATTGTGCTTAATGCCTATGAAATTTTGTTTAACATATTATACTAATCATTCCTTTCACTTACAAATTTTTCTTACTAATTTTTAATCCCATATTTCAAAGTACTTGCTGCAGAACTTGAACAAATTAAAGATTCTCAGCCAAGTGTTTCTGACTGGCAAAAAAGAAGAAAAAATGCAGAGATTAATTGGGGAGAAAGCAGGGCAATGCTGTTCGATTGGACATTGTCTGAGTTGGGTGTTCCAGATAAAGGTAAATTAAATATTGCTGTGTTCATTAAGGTTATACTGTATAATAAGCATCATATGCAAATTAATGACACTCTATTAATACATTTAGACTTCAGATTGTTTAAAATGTTAGGTATACAGTATTTAAAATTAGTATAAATAATTACCCCTTTTTTCATCAGGTAAAATTTGTGTACAATGTACAAATTGTGAGGCAAGCATCAAATGTGAAGACTGTTTTGCATTTTTGTGTCACATTTGTGACCAAATGCAACATTTTCTCATGCCTTTCCACCACAGATTATATTGGAAAAATGGCTTTTATGAGCCATTAGACCCGACACAAACTGTGTGCCCTGAAGGAAATATCTTTCACTGGAGTAAGTATACGATACCTGTATAAAATCCGTACTTTGTTCCGAGATTACTTCTACTTCCCAATCCCAGTCTAGAGCTACGATTATCTTGGTATAACAAAATAAAATGAATAAATGTTTCATTTCAGTCATTACAACATTTGGAGAAGTCTTAAAGTTTAAACCTGACACTTGGTTTTATAGATTGATTTAATCGTCTGATTGTTTCTTTTCTGTGAATTTCTCAGTCATTATCTGGAGAATAATGTCAATATTTTGTACAATCAAGAAACAATGAAATATTCAGTCTGAAATTCTTTTCCATAAAACTCATTTTGTCAAACTGTCTTCCTTTTCTTTGTTACCAGAACCTGTTGTACCAGCCCAACCACCAAATTCTTGCCCCAACTGCACAGATTGCAAGTTTAAAATTTCAAGCTCCAGCAATCTCTGCATCTTCATCACTATAATGGGTAAATAAACTTTAAAATTTACCCTTTTATTTCCATTACCGGATATTCCTGAATCACAATACATTTTGAAATTTTTGTTGCTATAAATGTTAATTTTTACATCACTATTTTAGCAAGTCGCCACACCACTCAATGCACTGTATTTTAAACTACAGGAAGGTATGACCTCTATACTCCAATCTATACATGCCACTGTGGATATGAGCATCAACAACTAGGCAAGACCATGCACAAGTCTGGTTTCTATTCATCATTAGGAAAGAGCAGCACATTCTACAGCACCAGTCTGCTTGAATCATGGCACCATATCAAAAGAAATTGTCCCGGAACATCATTTCGGGCATTAGTCACTGCACTGGAATCCTTTGGTGCTTCTCGTGGGCGTGTATGTTTTGATACCGTTATTCTTAATATTTTCAGTTTTATATTTCAATACAAAAATTATCAAAATTTTGTAGTAATGTATATTCATTTATTAATAATTAGTTTTTAATTTTGTTCAAACACAAAATGGAATGTTTTTTTTGTTTATTTATCTTATGTCATAATATGCATTTTAAATGTCACCATCTAAAAAATTCTATTCCTAGATTGGACCCATTAATTATATAACTTCGAAGAGAGTGTTCTTCGAATGGCGATTCCAGCAATATGAGCTGAGAAAAATTAGAAGAGAAGCTGACAATGAGTGTCCTGCTTGTGATAAAACCCCTTTAGCAGTACATATTGATGGCAACAAGAAGCTGTATCGTTACAACAAAGTTGGGAGGTAATAAAATGTGCTTTACAGATACTTAATGTATAGTATTCTTTTGTTCTCTACACACACTATATTATAATGAATTATATTGTCTTCAAATTAATGTTCTTATAAATAAAGTATGCACATATAAATATACATTGTCATATGACATATTTTTTAACTGAGTATGTCTTTATAGTTTGCCTTTCAATTGCATCCATATCATCATTTTATTTATCTAACACCATGTAAATTTTTGTTTTATGTAAAATTTAGCAGTGCATCAGAATTCTTCATATAAAACATTTTTTGATACCCCATTACCCATTGTTTAATATTATAGTGGTTACAGACAATAAATAATTATTTCTGAATTATCATTGCAGAGGTATCAGAAACCCCTATTATTCTGATAGTATCTTCAGCAAAGATGAAGATGTTCAAGCTCATGTTGGCACTATTCAGAGCTTGAAAACTAAGGTGAGTTTTATTATATATTGAGAAACCTTCAATTTTACCTAATAACTGTTTGGCGACTATAACATATGGTGGCCATTTTTGTATTTTTTCATTATAGTTTATATATATTGAATAAGGAAATATAACCCATAGAAATTCTTATGTGCAACAACAATGCCTATCGCGCAAAATAATCTCTACCTTCTACCCGTCCTACATAATTATAATCATGCTCACCAACTGGGTATTTAGTTACTATAAATATTTTTGTTTAACAAACAGAGTAAGCACACGTGTGGAGTGTCTACATGGAAAGCTGCTCAAAATAAGCCTCTTTCATTCCAAAGTTTGGATGAAACAGGAATCAGCATGGCCTCCTGTCGACATGGTATTATCCTCCACACCTTGAATATGTATCAAGGAGAGCTGTACAGTTATGCCCACTATTTGCAAATTATGTATTTCAAATACGTAAAGTTTATTTGTCAAGACATAATTTGCAAATATTGGCCATGGGCCTTAACTGTGGCTCAGAAACAATCACATTTTCACATTGGTCAAGCAAAGCCATTTTTAGGAGTCCTACATGCAAAAGGACATGCTTGGTATTGTCAGGTAAATAAAAATATAACATTACATTTATGTATACTAATTAAATTTAATGTAATGTATACATTACATTAAATATAATAAGTACAGTTTGTGTAAAAAATTTAAGATTTCTGATTGTTTAAGATTAATGATATACGTATCATTTAATATAGTAGGAGGCTTTTAATTTTTGTACAATAATTTGAATTTTTTTTTACTGTATACTTTTATGTTAAAGGTATTATATGGAGGGCGGTGGCAAGAAGGAAGTGGCATGACTTTAGGGGAAGAGGCAGAGCAAGTGTTTGCATACCTCTCACGATACAACTCTACAACTAAAAACATGCTGAAAGCTGGTATTTGTTTATATGGTTCATCTGATCAAGTTTTTTATTATTTTACCTGCCCTGTAATCAGTATAATGCGATTTGTATTCAGTATTCAATAAGTATCAACTCCCTCAAATAATCAATAAAAGAATGAAAACATATTGGTCAAACTTGAGTTGGTCGTGGTGAGTAAAGGTATGTTATGAAACTGTTATTAATCTATGCTCTTCAAGATGTTCATTGCTATAAATATTTTTCTCAGAAAGAACAGAAGAACTCACAGAGGGTGCAGTCTTTTGGAACCATCGAAAAATTGATGGACTGGCTCGTGCATTAGTTACTCGACTCAGAAAGGTACTAAAAATAATATATATTTATTTTATTTATTTGTATTTATTTTGAAACTTATTATAATGCATTTATATGTGAAAGGTATTATAATGCATTTATAGGTTAGTTATGTGTTCAGATCATGTACTACATATATTTTCCATTATAAATTAGCGACCATTTCCTTGAATTAACTGCTTGAACTTTTTCAATATATCAATAAGGTTAATTTGTATAAAGTATATAGTATTTAATTAACCTAAATGTATGATTCCGAGATATATCAAATGTGTTCACAGAGAAATCACAGTATCGTGATATATCACGGGAACTGTGATGAGGGTTTGAACCCCATGCACTGAGTGCTCTCAGATGCATGCTCTAGTTCACTACGCCACGACATGGTCAGATGAATTGCAACTTGGAGTACTACTGCACCCACAAGGATCCCAAGGCTTCCACTGAAGCCAAACCAGGTTTCACACAATTCCCCCATGAACTCGGTCTCTGTCATTCAGTAGTTCTGCCTTTGATGCCCCCATTTCAATGTCTTTCTCCATGTATTGATATATCACAATAATATGAATTCTATGTGTATTGAAAGGGCCATCAGAGGTAAAACTACTGGAGGACACAGACCAAGTACATGGGAAACTGCATGCACAACCGCCCATGGAATGGGTATGGGGGTGCATAATTAACAAAAATTGAATTGTGGGTTCATTAGTACCCTAGGTTGCAATTCTTTTGACCATGTTGTGGCGCATTCAACTACAGCAAGCATCTGGGAATGCCAAGCCCATAGGTTCGAACCACTCATCATGGTTAATGTGATTTGTTCATTAAATTTATTATATTTTCAAATAGGCCAGAGAGACGGAAATAACAGTTTCAAATGAGATCGACAAACTTGATGTTCAAAAGTCATTGATTCAAGAATGGCGATCTGACCTACAAATGATTTGTAAGGAGTTAGAGTTAAACACTGGAACAACCTCGAAGAACATAAAATATTCTATCGAGGCAGTTGCAGACTCTATCAGGCATCGCAAAAATCTGATTGCCACTGATGCAGGTAGGCTTACTATTTCTTTGTTAACTCTGAAGCAATTTCTATTTAGCTCTTGTCTATAATTTCTATGTAGGTAAATGATGAGGAAATTTTTTTAACAACTTTAAAACTTTCAGCCAAAAAACTTTATTTGCAGCATCCAGTAAAATGCGCTCTTCACTCCGGCACAGAAATGAGTGTGATAGGAAAAAGCTTCAAGGCTTCATAAAAATCTACAATAGTGAAAACTCTGAAATTCTCAGTGAAAAGGATGCAATAGAAGGTATCCTGCCATGGCACAATTTATTGCCTCATCATAGCCAAAATGGTATGTAACTACATCTCATTTTATCAGGGGTTACAATTCGGCCTTATCAAGATAACTAACATTTAGCATGCATAATGGATAAGCTTTACTTATTTTTGAAGTAAAATATCATCACTACTGTTTGTAAAATAGGTGCAGTATCATAATCCGTAGGTTTTTATCAGGTTGATACTGCACAATAAACTATGTATAGTATGTATAATGCAAGTACCTAAACTGTAATTACATTAAATTGAGTTGTAGTTTACTTGCAGTAAATATAATTTTCCTCTTTTATTAGTGTCCCTTGCTCAAAAAAAGAAGGCAGTAGAAGATGTGGAGCTTCAGAAGAGATCCAGAGAAGAGCAACAACACACTGTTCAAGAAATGCTGCATTATCTCGCATATTACAAGAATAAGAGAGAGATTTTAACCGAACATACTGAAGAGTTGTTATGTGGAATTTTTCCTTCATATCTAAGCAAGGTAAGCTAACAGCCTAAATGTGTGTTGCAATTCAGTTCTTCATAAACATTTATCCAGCAGAATTTTATACTTGAGTAAAGTCTTGCTATTTACAACTTTGACAGGTAGACAATTCCATGGTTTTCATATACTGTACTGGTGTGTTTTACATATATTTGAACTTTTACCGAAAACTTTATTTATTTATTCTAATTTCTTTAGTATTTTCAGGGAAATTTGTAAATGTCTTAAACCCCATTAAATAGTCTATATATTACAGGATCCTAACAAGTACACTATTGAAGAGAAGCACCTATCAACCAAAAATAAGAGTGGAATCTTGGCTCTTTTGAAGCAAGGGCAAAAGTTGTGTTCTGACAAGCTGAGTGATGCAAAGCGTTTATTTGGATACCAGGAAGAGGATGTTGATGTTTCCGAGCCCTACCTGGAGCTTTGTGACAGTGAAGATGATGATGATGAAGATGAAGAATTACTACTAAACTGATGATACAAAAGTTAAGTATAATAAATTTTACCTGATTTCTCTTGCTAATTTCTCTTACTTAATTTCTCTAATTTCTAATTATCCTAGCCCTAAGATTACTACTGGCCTCCATTGCCTTGCCTGCACTTTGTTTCCCCCTTAACCATATCACTCATTCTTACAGGTGTGAGACAGAGAGGTACAAGATCATCCAAGAGGAACAACACCTGAAGCACCCAACATTTGGGTGTTTTAATTAATAAAAACGCCCTTCATGGCTTCACTCATCCTGGCTGGTTTAATTAAAAAAACCTAACCTAAACCTAATATATATACCTCTAGAGTCAAGGGAGTTAAGTTTTAGGCTGCACAATGAAACTGCTATTGACAATTTTATAACTGCTGCTGATAATGTCTGTCCTGTGACTTTTTTGTAAGCATAACCAAAAGGCTTAACAATCCCTTGCTTACAAAGGGAATACTTAAACCCATTAATAAAAAACATGACCTTGAGAAGAAGTATAGGTTAGGAATTGTCTCCAAAGAATTCTCATGCTCTTCAACAGGTCACTTGAACTCCAAACCTTTCCAGTTATCCTAAAAAAAGCGAGTTACCCCTGTACACAAATGTGGTGATCTCACAGATGTTAACAATTACAGACCTATATCAATCCTGCCTAACTTGTCAACATTTTTTGAAAAGCTACTTGAACTTGAACTCCAAACCTTTCCAGTTATCCTAAAAAAGCGAGTTACCCCTGTACACAAATGTGGTGATCTCACAGATGTTAACAACTACAGACCTATATCAATCCTGCCTAACTTGTCAACATTTTTTGAAAAACTTATCTACAAGCAGTTTTACTCTTATCTAGCCAAACACCATATACTTAGTACTAGGCTGTACAAGAATATAACAACTCTTGTATATATCTCAAAAAAAAAAAAAAAAAAAAAAAAAAAAAAAGCACAAGACGAAGCTTGAAAAAGTTTAGTGGTATGCCAATAGGCTAGTCCCAGGACTAAGAGGCATGAGTTACGAGGACAGGCTGCGAGAAATGCAATTGATAGGGTACATAAAGATAAACTGTTTAACACGGGTGGTAGGCGAACAAGGGGACACAGGTGGAAACTTAGTACCCAAATGAACCACTAGGATGTTAGAAAGAACTTTTTCAGTGTCAGAGTAGTTAATAGATGGAATGCATTAGGCAGTGATGTGGTGGAGGCTGACTCCATACACAGTTTCAAATGCAGATATGATAGAGCCCAGTAGGCTCAGGAATCTGTACATCAGTTGATTGCCAGTTGAGAGGTGGGACCAAAGAGCCAGAGCTCAACCCCCCGCAACCACAACTAGGTGAGTATACACACACACACACACACGTACACACACACACACACACACAGACACAAACATACACACACTAATGCCTCTATTCACCTTGCAGTAAATAGGAACCTGAAAGTCAGGAAGCTGCTAAAGGCTGCATCTTGGGGATGTGTGAGTGTGTTAGATAAAAATATATGTTGTTTAGATATGATGGAGGAAAAGAGGCCGAGAGTCGGTACATTAGACAACCGACGCTTAGAAAGGCGGGGTCCAAGAGCTAACAGCTAAATCTTGGAAATAATAAATTAAAATATTTAATACACCCACATACATGTTTCACATTATTTTGGCTGAGGGCACACTGAGGGCTGATGGCCCCGTCGACGGGGCAGGAAGTCGGTGGTTGATCAAAGGCCTCCCACATCCTCCACATACCTGAGGATTATTCCGGCTTAATTTTAAACGGAAGTAATGTCTTGGCATTTACGGCTTCAGCGGGTGGGTGGGTCCGTGGGTTTATTACACTGTGAGTGAAAACAATCGCCTATTCTCTATTTTATATTGCGGCTTGTAGAGCTAGAAGCTGTTGCCTCTTGTGTGCGTTGCACAAGGGGATTAATATCTGGATTAATAGCTTTCAATATTTCCAGTATTTTTAAGGTAACGCTTAAATACCGAAGATACTGCTATTGGACACCGCTTAATTGACAATGTCTCAACAACGCAGGCTAAAGATGTGCGTGGCTCCTGCTATTGCAATGATGCTCATTTGTTTTTCAATGATGGGCCTTAGTTGCCCCCTCTCTAACTTACCGTTCTAAATACCCCTTCTCCATCTTCCGCAAACATTTCCCCTCATACATCTCCCCCCTTTCCTCCTGTCCCCCTTGTCCATCTTTGTCCCCCTGTCCATCTTTGTCCCCTGTCCCTCACTTTGTCCCCTTGCCCACATTTTCTGTCCTCTGTCCCAGATCCCTTTCCCCCTCTCTGTCCCCCTGTCCCCCCTTTCCATCTCTCTGTCCCCCTGTCCCTCTCTATCCCATTGTCCCTGTCTCTGTCCCCCCTGTCTCTCTCTGTCCCCCTGTTCTTCTCTGTCCTCCTGTTCCTCTCTCTGTCCCCCTGTCACTCTCTGTCCCCCTGTTCCTCTATGTCCCCCTGTCCATCTCTCTGTCCCCTGTACCTCTCTGTCCCCCTGCCCACTCTTTCTGTCCGCTGTCCATCATCTGTCCCCCTCCCTTTCCTCCAGTCCCCCTATCCATCTCTGTCCCCTTGTCCCTGTCTCTCCTCTGTCCCCTCTCTCTTGGTCTCCTGCCCCCCTCTCCTCCCTCTGTCCCCCGGTCCCCCTCTCTGACCCTGTCCCTCTGTCTCTGTCTCTGTCCATGTCCCCCTCTCTGTCCCTGTCTCCCTCCCTGTCCCACTGCTCCCCCTCTGTTCCCCCGTCCCTCCTCTGGCCCTGTCCGTCTGTCCCTGTCCCTCTGTCTCTGCCTCTCCTCGTTTCTGACATTCTCTGTGTAGCTGAGTACCCAAATGAGCCACAGAGAGATTATAGAAAGAACTTTTCAGTGTCAGAGTAGTTAATAAATGGAATGCTTTAGGCAGTAATGTGGTGGAGGCTGATTCCATACACAGTTTCAAGTGTATGGAAAGTGTATGTATTCAAGTGGCGGGACCAAAGAGCCAAAGTTCAACCCTTGCAACCACAACTAGGTTAGTACATACATACATACATAAGATATAAAACAGTGGAGGATTCCCAGGTAGAACAATCAACCACAATGCCCATTACCCCTTTACCCTGATGTCCTTAACTACACAACTATACAAGAGTCATTAACACGTGTAATGGCTGATCCCCCATCACGATAGCATAAAGACCAATTGCCTGACCCGCAGTCCGTCTTGCTCCTCAAATAATTTTCGGGTTAACATGAAAACGTCTCTCGAGTTTATCTTTCTAATGTTGTTTTCCCATCTTTCATTTTATCAGCTTAGTTCCTTTATTATGCCCCAATTACTCATCCCTTGAGCGGTAGTTAAACTGAACCCAAATTTAAAAAAAGTTCCTTGCTAAGCAAGCTACAGTCTTGATAAGTCAGATATATTGTTTGTTAACACATTTCTCAACAATGAACAGTCAGTTTTATCAAGCTAACATATCCTAACACAACGAGTGAGAGTATTAACTGGTATAATTATTTTATTAGACCAGTATATATTATTAGATTATACTGGTATAATTATATATATATATATATATATATATATATATATATATATATATATATATATATATATATATATATATATATATATATATGTATATATATATATATATATATATATATATATATATATATATATATATATATATATATATATATATATATATATATATATATATATATATATATATGTATGTATGAGTGTGTGTGTACATGTGTATACAACATTAATAATTTTGTAACTAGCGTCAAACATTGTTATTTGCTTAGCTAAACGAACTAGAGGGTTCCGGTCCTGAACCGATTATGTGCCTCTGTAATCCTTTACACCACGGCCCACGGGATGGGTATGGGGTGCATAATAAAGAAAGCAATAGAAGAAATTGAAATTGCATAATACGGTTATTGACATTCAATAATAGTAAGATAAAGCAATGAGGACCAAATGGGAGACCAGTGATCAGTGTCTTGTATCCCCTGCAATACCTCAAATCCTACGTACCTCACTGACAGGCTCCAGTATGTTTCTGTGAATAATTCAATTTCTCCCACCCTACCCATCAACATTGGTGTTCCTCAGGGCAGCATACTTGGCATACTTGGGTATCCTTTGGAGGTGCTTATCCAGTTCTCACTTGAACACTGTGAGGGGATTGCCAGTTATGCCATGCAGTTATGCAATGTATGAATCTATCTATAAGTCCACCAATCTTTGTAAAAATTTCTTGTATGGATGTACCTTACCTAAATAAACATTTATTTATTTATTATTTATATTTAGGATTCATCAACTGCCAAAGATATTCACATGTCAGTATAATTCTGGCGAGAGAGAGGTTTGGGAAAAGCCGTTATACCAACTAGTCAGCAATAAGGGTGATATTTGTGGGGCACAGGCACACTCGGCCTGGCCCATTAACCCCCAACTGACACTATAACTACTAGCTACTAGGTACATGAACATAATTACATAATTTACGTACATAATTTAAGGTACATAATTACTAGGTACATGAGGACTGGCCATTGTACTATATAGACCTGAAAAAGTGTAACTTAGCGACAACAAGAAAATATTGAATCACAAGACCAACGACGACCATTCCCTTACCCTGCCATAAACACTGAAATTTGACACCCTACCTCTGGAGCCACCCTGACCACAGGTCCACCAACTACATTTCCCTCCCTCCAACTCCCTCCCTCCAACTAGTACACCCAGAAACAAGATATACTAGGTGAATACACACATACAAGGTATACTAGGTGAGTACTAGTTGAGTACTTACACACAAGATATTCTAGGTGAGACTAGGTGAGTATACACACACACGCAACATATACTAAGTTAGTACACCCAGAAACAAGATATACTAGGTGAATACACACATACAAGGTATACTAGGTGAGTACTAGTTGAGTACTTACACACAAGATATTCTAGGTGAGACTAGGTGAGTATACACACACACGCAACATATACTAAGTTAGTACACCCAGAAACAAGATATACTAGGTGAATACACACATACAAGGTATACTAGGTGAGTACTAGTTGAGTACTTACACACAAGATATTCTAGGTGAGACTAGGTGAGTATACACACACACGCAACATATACTAAGTTAGTACACCCAGAAACAAGATATACTAGGTGAATACACACATACAAGGTATACTAGGTGAGTACTAGTTGAGTACTTACACACAAGATATTCTAGGTGAGACTAGGTGAGTATACACACACACGCAACATATACTAAGTTAGTACACCCAGAAACTAACCCCCACAGTACACAACACCAACCTCCCACAGTACACATCCCACAGGTAACCCCAGCACCAACCTCCCACAGTACACAACACCAACCTCCCACAGTACACCTCCCACAGGTAACCCCAGCACCAACCTCCCACAGTACACCTCCCACAGGTAACCCCAACACCAACCTCACACAGTACACCTCCCACAGTAACCCCAACACCAACCTCCCACAGTACACAACACCAACCTCCCACAGTACACATCCCACAGGTAACCCCAGCACCAACCTCCCACAGTACACCTCCCACAGGTAACCCCAACACCAACCTCCCACAGTACACAACACCAACCTCCCACAGTACACCTCCCACAGGTAACCCCAGCACCAACCTCCCACAGTACACAACACCAACCTCCCACAGTACACATCCCACAGGTAACCCCAGCACCAACCTCCCACAGTACACAACACCAACCTCCCACAGTACACCTCCCACAGGTAACCCCAGCACCAACCTCCCACAGTACACCTCCTACAGGTAACCCCAACACCAACCTCACACAGTACACCTCCCACAGTAACCCCAGCACCAACCTCCCACAGTAACCCCAACACCAACCTCCCACAGTACACAACACCAACCTCCCACAGTACACCTCCCACAGGTAACCCCAGCACCAACCTC
The DNA here is from genome assembly GCF_040958095.1 of Procambarus clarkii. Lineage (NCBI taxonomy): Eukaryota > Metazoa > Arthropoda > Malacostraca > Decapoda > Cambaridae > Procambarus > Procambarus clarkii. The sequence continues at coordinate 18,323,263 of NC_091240.1, read as the reverse complement.
CCACAGTACACCTCCTACAGGTAACCCCAACACCAACCTCACACAGTACACCTCCCACAGTAACCCCAGCACCAACCTCCCACAGTAACCCCAACACCAACCTCCCACAGTACACAACACCAACCTCCCACAGTACACATCCCACAGGTAACCCCAGCACCAACCTCCCACAGTACACCTCCCACAGGTAACCCCAACACCAACCTCCCACAGTAACCCCAACACCAACCTCCCACAGTACACAACACCAACCTCCCACAGTACACATCCCACAGGTAACCCCAGCACCAACCTCCCACAGTACACCTCCCACAGGTAACCCCAACACCAACCTCACACAGTACACCTCCCACAGTAACCCCAGCACCAACCTCCCACAGTAACCCCAACACCAACCTCCCACAGTACACAACACCAACCTCCCACAGTACACATCCCACAGGTAACCCCAGCACCAACCTCCCACAGTACACCTCCCACAGGTAACCCCAACACCAACCTCCCACAGTACACAACACCAACCTCCCACAGTACACCTCCCACAGGTAACCCCAGCACCAACCTCCCACAGTACACAACACCAACCTCCCACAGTACACATCCCACAGGTAACCCCAGCACCAACCTCCCACAGTACACAACACCAACCTCCCACAGTACACCTCCCACAGGTAACCCCAGCACCAACCTCCCACAGTACACCTCCTACAGGTAACCCCAACACCAACCTCACACAGTACACCTCCCACAGTAACCCCAGCACCAACCTCCCACAGGTACAAAATGAAGCCATGAGAATTATCTTAGGATGCCCAAGAAATGCTATGATTGAGAAAATCAGGATGGAGTTGAATCTGCAGAGTATTGGGGATAGAATTGCAGAGATAAATGTAGCTTCTGCCATTAGATTAATGAGAGGTGGGGGAGCTAATGAATTGGTCCTCTCAGTTCAAAAGGTGGGAAGTACTGAACAATGTATGATGAAGAAAAGAGCATATATGAATACCTTATGTTCTAATGTTATTAAGTATGATGTTATTTCAGAGTGTATTGCTGTGCCCAAGAGAAAATTTACACAGAAAACACTCTACTACATGTATATTGTGATGGGTCAGTAGCTAGGGATGGGAAGGCAGGATGTATATTGTGATGGGTCAGTAGCTAGGGATGGGAAGGCAGGATGTATATTGTGATGGGTCAGTAGCTAGGGATGGGAAGGCAGGATGTATATTGTGATGGGTCAGTAGCTAGGGATGGGAAGGCAGGATGTATATTGTGATGGGTCAGTAGCTAGGGATGGGAAGGCAGGATGTATATGTTCTTAACATTCTGAAACCTATATTGTTTGCTGATGATACTACACTCATCTACTCCAACCCCAACCCACATACACTAAATACTGTAATGTTGTTAATAATGAACTAAAAAAAGTCCACTTATGGATGTCAACCAACAAACTAACACTTAACATAGAAAAGACCTACTACATCTTATTTGGAAGCAAATCTACAAATGCAATTCAGCTTCAGATGACAATGTAAACATTAGCAATAACAATGATGGAAAGTTTCTTGGTCTATTCTTAGACAAGAGACTCAACTTCAGTACCCACATACAATACATAACTAAGAAAGTCTCTAAAACAGTTGGTATACTCTCCAAAATCAGATATTATGTACCTAACCCTGCTCTCATCTCTCTATATTATACACTAATCTATCCCTATCTCAACTATGGTATCTGTGCATGGGGTTCAACCACTGCAAACCACCTCAAGTCCATCATCACCCAGCAAAAATCTGCTATCAGAATAATATCAAATTCTGCTTTCAGACAACACACAGCCCCCTTGTTTAACTCCCTAAACATGCTAAACATAATCTCACTCCATAAATTCTCTTGTGTCAACTACATTTACAAAACCCTGTTCTTAAATGCAAATCCTGCTCTGAAACTCTTCCTGGACAGATGTAATAGGACCCATTATCACCACACCAGAAATAAATATCTCTTTGATATCCCCAGAGTTAAACTTGTATAAATAAATAAATAAATAAATAAATATGTTTATTCAGGTAAGGTACATACATACAAGTAATGTTACATTAATGGATCGATATATAGATAGAGCTAGTACATACAATGCCTAAAGCCACTATTACGCAACGCGTTTCGGGCAGGAAAAACATTAATATCTAGAACTTAATACTAATTGAGCATAAAGAATAAAATGTGTTGAGAACAAATATAAATAAAGATAAAAAAAAGAGGGAACATGACTGAAAAAGCAGCACAAATACAATAGGTTGACAAACAGTGTTGATTAAAAAAAAAAAATAACAGACATGGGTTGACAATAGAGGAGTGAGGTAGATTACAGGGAATTTATTAGGTAGTGTTTAGTTTTTATCTTAAACTGGTTGAGAGAGGTACAGTCTTTAACATGGTTGGGAAGATCATTCCACATTCTGGGTCCCTTGATTTGTAGAGCATTTCTAGTTTGATTAAGTCGTATTCTTGGAATATCAAAACTGTATTTTTTTCTGGTGTGGTGCTCATGGGTTCTGTTACAACCTTCAATGAAGCTTTTGAGCTTATATGTATGTATTTGTAATGTATGTATGTAAACAATGTATTTATTATCATTTATCAATTCTGATAGAAATTACCTACTTAAAATTATCTGTTAGATTAAGGACCTGCCTGAAACGCTGCGCATACTAGTGGCTTTACAAGATTGTAAATACTGTACTATTCAATGTATTCTCACAACCCCAATGTACCTACTTGTATATATATAAATAAAATAAAATAAAATATTGTGATGGGTCAGTAGCTAGGGATGGGAAGGCAGGATGCAGTATGCCAAACTGAATTCGTGCGCCCCTTGAGGGACTTGAAGTAGAGGGATAGGGATCACAGGATAAGTATGGGTTGCACAAACTACTGGTAACAGGATGAGTATGGGTTGCACAATTAATTACTACAAAGTGGTTGAGTATGGGGTGCACGTAAATGAAGACTCCCAAGAAGCAAATCAGAGATCAGCCCAAGCTTCATCTTGAGGCAAAGCTCAATGCCTTAAGCCATATTGATGCTCTGTCCACAGAGCATTCTCTCTCTCAAATCATAATAGTACACTAATGGTTCCCTACACCACCCCTCAGGTGCAGCTGCAGCAGGCTTGGGTGACATGATGACTATGGGGTGCACAATAAACTAACACTCACAGAATGAGTATGGGCTGCACAATAAGCTACCTCTCACAAGATTAGTAATAAAGAAACATTAATTTTTTGGGTAGGGTGACTGAAACTCATCCTGGGGTAAAAATGTTTATTTAAATTTATTATAGTTAAATGAATTTAGTAAATTATTCCATATATTGTATTATAAGTGAATTGACACTAAACTATAAATGATACTAATAAGGTTTTAAAAATGAAAAACAGTAAAAATCCTTCATGTAAGATATGGAAGTTGAAAAGTAAATTAACTGTAAACTAAATTATAAACTGTAGACATAATATAAAGTATTATAAGTAAAATACCTATAAACTACCAAATAATGTGTAAGGAACCATTTCTATTGTTTGTCCTTTTTTACCTGTTTCCTCAGGTATTTTAAAATTCCCATTCCGTTGTTACTACACTGTTTTCCTGGTGTAGTTCCCTGTGGTTCAAATTTTACTACTTGTACTTCTTGCTGTTTCTGAAGGATTGCTAATGGTAGCCCTTGTTGCACCGGCGAAACTTTTTGTAAATGTTCCACCTGCGGAACTTTTTGTAATTGTTGAATTTCTTGCACCTGCGGTATTTTTTGGACTTTATGCACCTGCTGCACTTGTAGCTCGTCAGGATTTTTTTCCAGGGCATTATCGCTATCACCTTCTGATCCTAATGTAAGTTTATCTGCATCAAGCTTCCTTGTGCGTGCTGGAAAAAAAAATAAAAATAAAAAATAAAAAATTTTGAAATGGAAGATCCTGTGTAACAAATTTAATCAGTTACTATGATCGAGCCGCAGAAATTTTACAGGAAAGATATGGTTGGGTTGACTGCATCTATCTGGACCTAAAAGAGGCATTCAATAGAATTCCACATAAGAGTTTGTTCTGGAAACTGGAACATATTGGAGGGGTGACAGGTAAGCTTCTAACATGGATTAAAAAATTTCAAACTGATAGAAAAATGAGGGCAGTAATCAGAGGCAATGTATTGGACTGGAGAAATGTCACGAGTGGAGTACCACAGGGTTTAGTTCTGGCATTCATGGATAAATAATAAATAAATTGTTCATGATTTTTTTAGACAAAAGCTAGAATATGCAGCAGTTGTATGGTGCCCATATCTTAAGAAGTACATGTACAAACTTGAAATGATACAAAGACGTCATGGGTGTCATAGGGGCACCAGCACACTGGTTTGCTAAAGGGCCCTTAATGCTGTCGAGACCTTATGGGCCCTTGGACCCATTACGTTAAGACATAGTGCTGTATTGGGCCACACACTTTTTGCCATATACATCAACGACAGAGATGATTGAATTGAAATTATATATATATATATATATATATATATATATATATATATATATATATATATATATATATATATATATATATATATATATATATATATATATATATATATATATATATATATACATATGTATATATATATATATATATACATATGTATATATATATATATATATGAGAGAAAATAATAGGTGGTGATATATTTATATATTATGTGAACTACTTACACAAAAAGAAGTTAGTGGTGAAGATCTTCTTGTCCTCTTCTTGTATTACGTTGTTTGGTAGGATACCATGCGTCACCCGTGCTGGTCCTTTCTTGTAATAGATAACGATTGATTCATACCCACAGCCACGCAGATATGTTAGCTGAAAAGCAAATAATATTTAAACAATAACACTATCTGGGAAAATGCAACAAAATAAATGTTTGAAGCATAGCTGGGCATGTGCAATAGAACCCATAATAGAATCACAATACCAGAAATAAATATCTTTGATATCCCCAGAGTCAAAGTTATTCTGTGTAAATACTCTATGCAAATAAAGGGACCTTGTCTATGGAACTAACTTGCTAACAAATTTAAAAACTGTCCAACTTCTGCCATTTTAAAAAATAAAACCAAAAAGTACCTAAATTTTTTCTTGATAGTTTCCTAACTAGTGTATTAAACTCGCACTGTATCTTATGAAATCCAATGCCAGAATATATGTGCCTAAACCATACAACTTTTCCATTGTAATCATTGCTATCACCTTATATCATGATTGTTATATTGAATGCATATCTTACTATATTATACCTTGAAATATTCCTCAAATTATGCTACAATTTATATGTTGATAACCCTCAAATTTTACTTTAATGTACATAGTAATCTTTGTGATACTTTCTTACAATGTACCAGCCAATTTTTTCCATTTAAGCTTTAAATTGCCTATTTAAAATTATCTGTTAGATTAAGGACCTGCCCAAAACACTATGTGTGCTAGTGGCTTTACAAGAATGTAAAAACATCAATTCTATGTACTCTCATAATCCCAGTGTGCTATCTTGTATATAAATAAATAAACAAATAGTATGTAAGTACTGTACAGCATTATTCATGTTGATTCTATACCTTATCAAGCAAGTTCAGCATAAGAAGAATACAAATGAATACAACAGATGTAGACAAACTTCAATACCTGATTTTCAATCCTTCGTAGAACCCGGCTTGCTGTATTTCGTTCTAAAGCCTTCTTGCCTTTAAGTAGAAAACGGGCTTCCTCTTCTTTCTTCATTAATTCTCTACTGTTTCGGAAGTCACACTGGCAGAACTTGCAAACATTGCTTCGGACATGCACACATTGTTTGCAGTTTGTGCATCTCCTCAAGAATTTTCCCTGAAGACCTGAAGGAAATAGTTTCTAATAAAATACTTATATTCAAATGACCTATGCTGCAAAAATTATAAGTTAAATTGTTGTTAAAATGTACTACAGTAATTAAATATATTATTTAAATTATGAAATAATCTACATTAACACTAGTGAGAGCAATGTTAAAAATTTTAGGACTGCATCTGGAAATAACTTTAATTTTGGATGTGATTAACCATGCTGTAACTCGTATAACAAAACTGAGAGGAGTTGAATCCAACAGCCTGATTGACCAGGCTGTTAATTTCAAGCGAATACTATATTATTGGAAGAAAAAAAAATTATATATATATATATATATATATATATATATATATATATATATATATATATATATATATATATATATATATATATATATATATAATCAATATTGTAACTTTTTTTGTGTAATGACGTTTTCAAATAAAGTTAGATAAATATACACACATACCAAAAGAATAAGGGTGGTAGGAGAAGAAAATATGAAAGTGTTCAGTGAGGATCCACAAGGTCTTCTCTGAGTACTCTTTATTTTCTTCTCCGAGGCTATGGGTCCCTACACTTGCACCAGAGGTGGTACCCCTCATATATATATATATATATATATGTATATATATATATATATATATATATATATATATATATATATATATATATATATATATATATATATATATGTCGTACCTAGTAGCCCGAACGCACTTCTCAGCCTACTATGCAAGGCCCGATTTGCCTAATAAGCCAAGTTTTTATGAATTAATTGTTTTTCGACTACCTAACCTACCTAAGCTAACCTAACCTAACTTTTTCGGCTACCTAACCTAACCTAACCTATAAATATAGGTTAGGTTAGGTTAGGTAGGGTTGGTTAGGTTCGGCCATATATCTACGTTAATTTTAACTCCAATAAAAAAAATTGACCTCATACATAATGAAATGGGTAGCTTTATCATTTCATCAGAAAACAAATTAGAGAAAATATACTGTCAGGAAAACTTGGCTTATTATGCAAATCGGGCCTTGCATAGTAAGCCGAGTACGACGTTCTGGCTACTAGGTACAACATATATATATATATATATATATACATACATACATACATACATACATACATACACACATACATATATATATATATATATATGACAGTGTCAGATTCAGTTTACTACAGTTTAGTAATTCCTTACCATTTGATGTACTAGGTAGATCCATGTTTGGTGAAGTTTTATAGCTGGAGCTGGAAGATCCTGTCGAGATGACTTCTTCAAAGAGAATAGCTTCAACACACATTGTGTCTTGAGTCTACCAGTACTTGGCCTACAGTTACCAGATCTGATTTACAGAAACTAGTGAACTATGGAGATAAGATTGTTAATAATATACTTTTTTTGAGATTCATATGACTTGCAGCTTAAAAACCAACCTTATTTTAAAATAGTACACTAAAGTACATAGCAAATTGCGAAATTCGTAGTTTTTTAACTACTTTAAAGCTAAATTCTCAAGCTTTGAAAATAAGCACAATTTGCTATTTTAAGCGGAATCTGGCAACTCTGATTTAGCATGTAAACATTGACTTGCATTCACAATGTAGTTATTTATTTTTCAACAATTTAAAACGAGTTATGAAAATACACACATTGGTACATTATTGCAAAGGCACTATACTATATATATATATATATAAATTGTTGCAAGTCGAGCAACAAATATTTTACATTGAACAACAAATGAGATTGGAAAAGCAGTATTGCCAAAATAGACCCCAGACACACCCTGTGGGTAGTAATGGACCCCCATACCGACCCTATGAGGGGTAGTGGACCCCATAATAACACTATGGGCGATAGTGGACACTATACAAACACTATGGGCGGTAGTTGACTTCATAGAGACCCTGTGGGCGGTAAGGGACCCCCTATCGACCCTGTGGGCGGCAGTGGACCCCCTATCGATCCTGTGGGCGGCAGTGGACCCCCTACCGACCCTGTGGGCGGCAGTGGACCCCTACCGAACGTGTGGGCGGCAGTGGACCCCCTACCGACCCTCTGGGCGGCAGTGGACCCCCTATCGATCCTGTGGGCGGTAGTGGACCCCCCCCATATCGACCCTGTGGGCGGCAGTGGACCCCCTATCGATCCTGTGGGCGGCAGTGGACCCCCTACCGACCCAGTGGGTGGCAGTGGACCCCCTGCCGACCCTGTGGGCGGTAGTGGACCCCTACCGACCCTGTGGACGGTAGTTGACTTCATAGCGACCCTGTGGGCGGTAGTGGACCCCATACCGACCCTGTGGGTGGCGGTGGACCCCATACCGACTCTGTGGGCGGCAGTGAACCCTATATACTAATCCTGTGGGCGATACTGTACCCTATAGTCATCCTGTGGGGGCAATGGATGCCATACATATCCAGTGGGTGTTATTGTACCCCATACTTATTCTGTGGGTGGTTGGAGCCCCATACCCATCCTGTGGGTTATAGTGGACCCCATACTCATCCTGTGGGTGGTATTGGACCCCATACCTATCCTGTGGGTGGTTGTGAGCCCATACCCATCCTGTCGGTGGTAGTGGACGCAATACACATCCAGTGGATGGTATTGGATCCCATACCCTTCCTGTGGGTGGAAGTGATCCCCATACCATTCTTGTGGGTGGATGTGACCCCCATACTCATCCTGCGGGTGTTATTGGACCCCTTACCCACCTAACAGGTGGTAGTGGACCCTATACTAATCCTATAGTTTCCAATATTCCACACCATACCATCCTGTTTGCAGTAGTTTACCCTATATACATTCCAACATAACATCGTTTTCTGTTAGCGTTCCTACAAAACATTCTTTAAAGATTTCTAAAGCACAAACTATGGTATATAATATTGATTGGTGAAGCACTTATTCTATGTAATAATTTATTGTGCTTATTATAATTTACTAAGAACAACTAATATTTCTCAAAACAAAACTACGAGCCTTCAATAGGATGTAGCTGATCTGTAATATTATAAGAGCATGGACAATAGTAGGTGAATTTCACAACCCATGTGGGACCTGAAAACTACAATTTTCGTTATAATTGAACCAATCACGACTATTCAGCTATCTACGTTGATGGACGAGTACTGTGAGACGTAAATTGGTATGTGAGGAAGAGTTTGAGCCTTGGTAAAAAAGTTAACTGGGAATATATCACATATGTACTAAATCACATTCCACATATTGACTTTAAGCACTAGTCATATATGTACTGTCTTGTGTGAGAACGGGTTGAGAAAAGACATATGACAATGTTGTTTCCAATACAAATGATAAAAAACAATGTGTTTTCATTAGAATTAACTATAATGTTCTTGATTTTCCGTTTATATTGACGATGGAAGATGTACACGTAAAACCGCTCTAATCCGGCTGAAACGTCGATATATGCAATAAAAACCGAACTTCTCCCCTTTTCAATATCTTACTCAGTATTTTAACGAGAAACAAATAGATGATTGAAAATGAAGTACTTAAGGTTATTATCTAATCAATTATGTGTTTACATCATTTTTATCGTATATATATATGAATTAATACCCATGGACGGAAAATTCACAAAAACGTGGAAAACGGCAAAATATTGCCTAATTCGATGATATTTTGTTTAAATCACATGAAGGAAAAGGGGATGATAAACGTCAAAATATTGCTAAATTCGATGATTTTCCGTACGAAACAAAATGCAAGAAAACTTGCTTAAAATGTAATATTATGCGAAATTCTGAGATTTCAAGGCCAAATCACATATCGTGATACTACATGAAATAGTATCGAAATATTGGTAAAAATGAATATATTTACGTAATATCAAACTACATGAAAAACGTGAAAAAAGTCACTATATAACCATATTTGAGGATTTAAACTTCAAATCATAGAGCAAGGTTTCGTATTATTTGGATCCAAGAAAAGACATATGACAATGTTGTTTCCAATACAAATGATAAAAATCAAAGTGTTTTCATTAGAATTAACTAATATGTTCCTGGTTTTCCGTTTATATTACCGATGAAAGATGTACACGAAAATCGCTCTATTCCGGCTGAAACGTCGATATATGCAATAAAAACAGAACTTCTCCCCTTTTCAATATCTTACTCAGTATTTTAACGAGAAAGAAATAGTTGATTGAAAATGAAGTATTTAAGGTTATTATCTAATCAATTATGTGTTTGCATCATTTTTATCGTATATATATGAATTAAAACCCATGGACTGAAAATTCACAAAAACGTGGAAAACGGCAAAATATTGCCTAATTCGATCATATTTTGTTTAAATCACATGAAGGAAAAGGAGATGATAAACGTCAAAATATTGCTATATTCGGTGATTTTTCGTACGAAACAAAATGCAAGAAAACTTGCTTAAAATGCAATATTATGCGAAATTCTGAGATTTGAAGGCCAAATCACATATCGTGATACTACATGAAATAGTATCGAAATATTGGTAAAAATGAATATATTTACGTAATATCAATCTACATGAAAAACGTGAAAAAAGTCACTATATAACCATATTTGAGGATTTTAACTTCAAATCATAGAGCGAGGTTTCGTATTATTTAGATCCAAGAAAAGACATATGAGAATGTTGTTTCCAATACAAATGATAAAAAACAATGTGTTTTCATTAGAATTAACTATAATGTTCTTGATTTTCCGTTAATATTAACGAGGGAAGATGTACACGTAAAACCGCTCTAATCCGGCTGAAACGTCGATATATGCAATAAAAACCGAACTTCTCCCCTTTTCAACATCTTACTCATTATTTTAACGAGAAACAAATAGATGATTGAAAATGAAGTATTTAAGGTTATTATCTAATCAATTATGTGTTTGCATCATTTTTATCGTATATATATGAATTAAAACCCATTGACTGAAAATTCACAAAAACGTGGAAAACGGCAAAATATTGCCTAATTCGATGATATTTTGTTTAAATCACATGAAGGAAAAGGAGATGATAAACGTCAAAATATTGCTATATTCGATGATTTTTCGTACGAAACAAAATGCAAGAAAACTTGCTTAAAATGCAATATTATGCGAAATTCTGAGATTTGAAGGCGAAATCACATATCGTGATACTACATGAAATTGTATCGAAATATTGGTAAAAATGAATATATTTACGTAATATCAAACTACATGAAAAACGTGAAAAAAGTCACTATATAACCATATTTGAGGATTTTAACTTCAAATCATAGAGCGAGGTTTCGTATTATTTAGATCCAAGAAAAGACATATGACAATGTTGTTTCCAATACAAATGATAAAAAACAATGTGTTTTCATTAGAATTAACTATAATGTTCTTGATTTTCCGTTTATATTAACGATGGAAGATGTACACGTAAAACCGCTCTAATCCGGCTGAAACGTCGATATATGCAATAAAAACCGAACTTCTCCCCTTTTCAATATCTTACTCAGTATTTTAACGAGAAACAAATAGATGATTGAAAATGAAGTACTTAAGGTTATTATCTAATCAATTATGTGTTTACATCATTTTTATCGTAAATATATATGAATTAATACCCATGGACGGAAAATTCACAAAAACGTGGAAAACGGCAATATATTGCCTAATTCGATGATATTTTGTTTAAATCACATGAAGGAAAAGGAGATGATAAACGTCAAAATATTGCTAAATTCGATGATTTTTCGTACGAAGCAAAATGCAAGAAAACTTGCTTAAAATGCAATATTATGCGAAATTCTGAGATTTGAAGGCCAAATCACATATCGTGATAGTACATGAAATAGTATCGAAATATTGGTAAAAATGAATATATTTACGTAATAACAAACTACATGAAAAACGTGAAAAAAGTCACTATTTAACCATATTTGAGGATTTTAACTTCAAATCATAGAGCAAGGTTTCGTATTATTTGGATCCAAGAAAAGACATATGACAATGTTGTTTCCAATACAAATGATAAAAATCAAAGTGTTTTCATTAGAATTAACTAATATATTCCTGGTTTTCCGTTTATATTACCGATGAAAGATGTACACGAAAATCGCTCTATTCCGGCTGAAACGTCGATATATGCAATAAAAACAGAACTTCTCCCCTTTTCAATATCTTACTCAGTATTTTAACGAGAAAGAAATAGTTGATTGAAAATGAAGTATTTAAGGTTATTATCTAATCAATTATGTGTTTGCATCATTGTTATCGTATATATATTCAGTACCCATGGACTGAAAATTCACAAAAACGTGGAAAACGGCAAAATAGTGCCTAATTCGATGATATTTTGTTTAAATCACATGAAGGAAAAGGAGATGATAAACGTCAAAATATTGCTATATTCGATGATTTTTCGTACGAAACAAAATGCAAGAAAACTTGCTTAAAATGCAATATTATGCGAAATTCTGAGATTTGTAGGTCAAATCACATATCGTGATACTACATGAAATAGTATCGAAATATTGGTAAAAATGAATATATTTACGTAATATCAATCTAAATGAAAAACGTGAAAAAAGTCACTATATAACCATATTTGAGGATTTTAACTTCAAATCATGGAGCGAGGTTTCGTATTATTTACATCCAAGAAAAGACATATGACAATGTTCTTTCCAATACAAATGATAAAAAACAATGTGTTTTCATTAGAATTAACTATAATGTTCTTGATTTTCCGTTTATATTAACGATGGAAGATGTACACTTAAAACCGCTCTAATCTGGCTGAAACGTCGATATATGCAATAAAAACCGAACTTCTCCCCTTTTCAATATCTTACTCAGTATTTTAACGAGAAACAAATAGATGATTGAAAATGTAGTATTTAAGGTTATTATCTAATCAATTATGTGTTTGCATCATTTTTATCGTATATATATGAATTAATACCCATGGACGGAAAATTCACAAAAACGTGGAAAACGGCAAAATATTGCCTAATTCGATGATATTTTGTTTAAATCACATGAAGGAAAAGGGGATGATAAACGTCAAAATATTGCTAAATTCGATGATTTTCCGTACGAAACAAAATGCAAGAAAACTTGCTTAAAATGTAATATTATGCGAAATTCTGAGATTTCAAGGCCAAATCACATATCGTGATACTACATGAAATAGTATCGAAATATTGGTAAAAATGAATATATTTACGTAATATCAAACTACATGAAAAACGTGAAAAAAGTCACTATATAACCATATTTGAGGATTTAAACTTCAAATCATAGAGCAAGGTTTCGTATTATTTGGATCCAAGAAAAGACATATGACAATGTTGTTTCCAATACAAATGATAAAAATCAAAGTGTTTTCATTAGAATTAACTAATATGTTCCTGGTTTTCCGTTTATATTACCGATGAAAGATGTACACGAAAATCGCTCTATTCCGGCTGAAACGTCGATATATGCAATAAAAACAGAACTTCTCCCCTTTTCAATATCTTACTCAGTATTTTAACGAGAAAGAAATAGTTGATTGAAAATGAAGTATTTAAGGTTATTATCTAATCAATTATGTGTTTGCATCATTTTTATCGTATATATATGAATTAAAACCCATGGACTGAAAATTCACAAAAACGTGGAAAACGGCAAAATATTGCCTAATTCGATCATATTTTGTTTAAATCACATGAAGGAAAAGGAGATGATAAACGTCAAAATATTGCTATATGCGGTGATTTTTCGTACGAAACAAAATGCAAGAAAACTTGCTTAAAATGCAATATTATGCGAAATTCTGAGATTTGAAGGCCAAATCACATATCGTGATACTACATGAAATAGTATCGAAATATTGGTAAAAATGAATATATTTACGTAATATCAATCTACATGAAAAACGTGAAAAAAGTCACTATATAACCATATTTGAGGATTTTAACTTCAAATCATAGAGCGAGGTTTCGTATTATTTAGATCCAAGAAAAGACATATGACAATGTTGTTTCCAATACAAATGATAAAAAACAATGTGTTTTCATTAGAATTAACTATAATGTTCTTGATTTTCCGGTAATATTAACGAGGGAAGATGTACACGTAAAACCGCTCTAATCCGGCTGAAACGTCGATATATGCAATAAAAACCGAACTTCTCCCCTTTTCAACATCTTACTCATTATTTTAACGAGAAACAAATAGATGATTGAAAATGAAGTATTTAAGGTTATTATCTAATCAATTATGTGTTTGCATCATTTTTATCGTATATATATGAATTAAAACCCATGGACTGAAAATTCACAAAAACGTGGAAAACGGCAAAATATTGCCTAATTCGATCATATTTTGTTTAAATCACATGAAGGAAAAGGAGATGATAAACGTCAAAATATTGCTATATTCGGTGATTTTTCGTACGAAACAAAATGCAAGAAAACTTGCTTAAAATGCAATATTATGCGAAATTCTGAGATTTGAAGGCCAAATCACATATCGTGATACTACATGAAATAGTATCGAAATATTGGTAAAAATGAATATATTTACGTAATATCAATCTACATGAAAAACGTGAAAAAAGTCACTATATAACCATATTTGAGGATTTTAACTTCAAATCATAGAGCGAGGTTTCGTATTATTTAGATCCAAGAAAAGACATATGACAATGTTGTTTCCAATACAAATGATAAAAAACAATGTGTTTTCATTAGAATTAACTATAATGTTCTTGATTTTCCGTTAATATTAACGAGGGAAGATGTACACGTAAAACCGCTCTAATCCGGCTGAAACGTCGATATATGCAATAAAAACCGAACTTCTCCCCTTTTCAACATCTTACTCATTATTTTAACGAGAAACAAATAGATGATTGAAAATGAAGTATTTAAGGTTATTATCTAATCAATTATGTGTTTGCATCATTTTTATCGTATATATATGAATTAAAACCCATTGACTGAAAATTCACAAAAACGTGGAAAACGGCAAAATATTGCCTAATTCGATGATATTTTGTTTAAATCACATGAAGGAAAAGGAGATGATAAACGTCAAAATATTGCTATATTCGATGATTTTTCGTACGAAACAAAATGCAAGAAAACTTGCTTAAAATGCAATATTATGCGAAATTCTGAGATTTGAAGGCGAAATCACATATCGTGATACTACATGAAATTGTATCGAAATATTGGTAAAAATGAATATATTTACGTAATATCAAACTACATGAAAAACGTGAAAAAAGTCACTATATAACCATATTTGAGGATTTTAACTTCAAATCATAGAGCGAGGTTTCGTATTATTTAGATCCAAGAAAAGACATATGACAATGTTGTTTCCAATACAAATGATAAAAAACAATGTGTTTTCATTAGAATTAACTATAATGTTCTTGATTTTCCGTTTATATTAACGATGGAAGATGTACACGTAAAACCGCTCTAATCCGGCTGAAACGTCGATATATGCAATAAAAACCGAACTTCTCCCCTTTTCAATATCTTACTCAGTATTTTAACGAGAAACAAATAGATGATTGAAAATGAAGTATTTAAGGTTATTATCTAATCAATTATGTGTTTACATCATTTTTATCGTATATATATATGAATTAATACCCATGGACGGAAAATTCACAAAAACGTGGAAAACGGCAATATATTGCCTAATTCGATGATATTTTGTTTAAATCACATGAAGGAAAAGGAGATGATAAACGTCAAAATATTGCTAAATTCGATGATTTTTCGTACGAAGCAAAATGCAAGAAAACTTGCTTAAAATGCAATATTATGCGAAATTCTGAGATTTGAAGGCCAAATCACATATCGTGATAGTACATGAAATAGTATCGAAATATTGGTAAAAATGAATATATTTACGTAATAACAAACTACATGAAAAACGTGAAAAAAGTCACTATTTAACCATATTTGAGGATTTTAACTTCAAATCATAGAGCAAGGTTTCGTATTATTTGGATCCAAGAAAAGACATATGACAATGTTGTTTCCAATACAAATGATAAAAATCAAAGTGTTTTCATTAGAATTAACTAATATATTCCTGGTTTTCCGTTTATATTACCGATGAAAGATGTACACGAAAATCGCTCTATTCCGGCTGAAACGTCGATATATGCAATAAAAACAGAACTTCTCCCCTTTTCAATATCTTACTCAGTATTTTAACGAGAAAGAAATAGTTGATTGAAAATGAAGTATTTAAGGTTATTATCTAATCAATTATGTGTTTGCATCATTGTTATCGTATATATATTCAGTACCCATGGACTGAAAATTCACAAAAACGTGGAAAACGGCAAAATAGTGCCTAATTCGATGATATTTTGTTTAAATCACATGAAGGAAAAGGAGATGATAAACGTCAAAATATTGCTATATTCGATGATTTTTCGTACGAAACAAAATGCAAGAAAACTTGCTTAAAATGCAATATTATGCGAAATTCTGAGATTTGTAGGTCAAATCACATATCGTGATACTACATGAAATAGTATCGAAATATTGGTAAAAATGAATATATTTACGTAATATCAATCTAAATGAAAAACGTGAAAAAAGTCACTATATAACCATATTTGAGGATTTTAACTTCAAATCATGGAGCGAGGTTTCGTATTATTTACATCCAAGAAAAGACATATGACAATGTTCTTTCCAATACAAATGATAAAAAACAATGTGTTTTCATTAGAATTAACTATAATGTTCTTGATTTTCCGTTTATATTAACGATGGAAGATGTACACTTAAAACCGCTCTAATCTGGCTGAAACGTCGATATATGCAATAAAAACCGAACTTCTCCCCTTTTCAATATCTTACTCAGTATTTTAACGAGAAACAAATAGATGATTGAAAATGTAGTATTTAAGGTTATTATCTAATCAATTATGTGTTTGCATCATTTTTATCGTATATATATGAATTAATACCCATGGACGGAAAATTCACAAAAACGTGGAAAACGGCAAAATATTGCCTAATTCGATGATATTTTGTTTAAATCACATGAAGGAAAAGGGGATGATAAACGTCAAAATATTGCTAAATTCGATGATTTTCCGTACGAAACAAAATGCAAGAAAACTTGCTTAAAATGTAATATTATGCGAAATTCTGAGATTTCAAGGCCAAATCACATATCGTGATACTACATGAAATAGTATCGAAATATTGGTAAAAATGAATATATTTACGTAATATCAAACTACATGAAAAACGTGAAAAAAGTCACTATATAACCATATTTGAGGATTTAACTTCAAATCATAGAGCAAGGTTTCGTATTATTTGGATCCAAGAAAAGACATATGACAATGTTGTTTCCAATACAAATGATAAAAATCAAAGTGTTTTCATTAGAATTAACTAATATGTTCCTGGTTTTCCGTTTATATTACCGATGAAAGATGTACACGTAAAATCGCTCTATTCCGGCTGAAACGTCGATATATGCAATAAAAACAGAACTTCTCCCCTTTTCAATATCTTACTCAGTATTTTAACGAGAAAGAAATAGTTGATTGAAAATGAAGTATTTAAGGTTATTATCTAATCAATTATGTGTTTGCATCATTTTTATCGTATATATATGAATTAAAACCCATGGACTGAAAATTCACAAAAACGTGGAAAACGGCAAAATATTGCCTAATTCGATCATATTTTGTTTAAATCACATGAAGGAAAAGGAGATGATAAACGTCAAAATATTGCTATATGCGGTGATTTTTCGTACGAAACAAAATGCAAGAAAACTTGCTTAAAATGCAATATTATGCGAAATTCTGAGATTTGAAGGCCAAATCACATATCGTGATACTACATGAAATAGTATCGAAATATTGGTAAAAATGAATATATTTACGTAATATCAATCTACATGAAAAACGTGAAAAAAGTCACTATATAACCATATTTGAGGATTTTAACTTCAAATCATAGAGCGAGGTTTCGTATTATTTAGATCCAAGAAAAGACATATGACAATGTTGTTTCCAATACAAATGATAAAAAACAATGTGTTTTCATTAGAATTAACTATAATGTTCTTGATTTTCCGTTAATATTAACGAGGGAAGATGTACACGTAAAACCGCTCTAATCCGGCTGAAACGTCGATATATGCAATAAAAACCGAACTTCTCCCCTTTTCAACTATCTTACTCATTATTTTAACGAGAAACAAATAGATGATTGAAAATGAAGTATTTAAGGTTATTATCTAATCAATTATGTGTTTGCATCATTTTTATCGTATATATATGAATTAAACCCATGGACTGAAAATTCACAAAAACGTGGAAAACGGCAAAATATTGCCTAATTCGATGATATTTTGTTTAAATCACATGAAGGAAAAGGAGATGATAAACGTCAAAATATTGCTATATTCGGTGATTTTTCGTACGAAACAAAATGCAAGAAAACTTGCTTAAAATGCAATATTATGCGAAATTCTGAGATTTGAAGGCCAAATCACATATCGTGATACTACATGAAATAGTATCGAAATATTGGTAAAAATGAATATATTTACGTAATATCAATCTACATGAAAAACGTGAAAAAAGTCACTATATAACCATATTTGAGGATTTTAACTTCAAATCATAGAGCGAGGTTTCGTATTATTTAGATCCAAGAAAAGACATATGACAATGTTGTTTCCAATACAAATGATAAAAAACAATGTGTTTTCATTAGAATTAACTATAATGTTCTTGATTTTCCGTTAATATTAACGAGGGAAGATGTACACGTAAAACCGCTCTAATCCGGCTGAAACGTCGATATATGCAATAAAAACCGAACTTCTCCCCTTTTCAACATCTTACTCATTATTTTAACGAGAAACAAATAGATGATTGAAAATGAAGTATTTAAGGTTATTATCTAATCAATTATGTGTTTGCATCATTTTTATCGTATATATATGAATTAAAACCCATTGACTGAAAATTCACAAAAACGTGGAAAACGGCAAAATATTGCCTAATTCGATGATATTTTGTTTAAATCACATGAAGGAAAAGGAGATGATAAACGTCAAAATATTGCTATATTCGATGATTTTTCGTACGAAACAAAATGCAAGAAAACTTGCTTAAAATGCAATATTATGCGAAATTCTGAGATTTGAAGGCGAAATCACATATCGTGATACTACATGAAATTGTATCGAAATATTGGTAAAAATGAATATATTTACGTAATATCAAACTACATGAAAAACGTGAAAAAAGTCACTATATAACCATATTTGAGGATTTTAACTTCAAATCATAGAGCGAGGTTTCGTATTATTTAGATCCAAGAAAAGACATATGACAATGTTGTTTCCAATACAAATGATAAAAAACAATGTGTTTTCATTAGAATTAACTATAATGTTCTTGATTTTCCGTTTATATTAACGATGGAAGATGTACACGTAAAACCGCTCTAATCCGGCTGAAACGTCGATATATGCAATAAAAACCGAACTTCTCCCCTTTTCAATATCTTACTCAGTATTTTAACGAGAAACAAATAGATGATTGAAAATGAAGTATTTAAGGTTATTATCTAATCAATTATGTGTTTACATCATTTTTATCGTATATATATATGAATTAATACCCATGGACGGAAAATTCACAAAAACGTGGAAAACGGCAATATATTGCCTAATTCGATGATATTTTGTTTAAATCACATGAAGGAAAAGGAGATGATAAACGTCAAAATATTGCTAAATTCGATGATTTTTCGTACGAAGCAAAATGCAAGAAAACTTGCTTAAAATGCAATATTATGCGAAATTCTGAGATTTGAAGGCCAAATCACATATCGTGATAGTACATGAAATAGTATCGAAATATTGGTAAAAATGAATATATTTACGTAATATACAAACTACATGAAAAACGTGAAAAAAGTCACTATATAACCATATTTGAGGATTTTAACTTCAAATCATAGAGCAAGGTTTCGTATTATTTGGATCCAAGAAAAGACATATGACAATGTTGTTTCCAATACAAATGATAAAAATCAAAGTGTTTTCATTAGAATTAACTAATATATTCCTGGTTTTCCGTTTATATTACCGATGAAAGATGTACACGAAAATCGCTCTATTCCGGCTGAAACGTCGATATATGCAATAAAAACAGAACTTCTCCCCTTTTCAATATCTTACTCAGTATTTTAACGAGAAAGAAATAGTTGATTGAAAATGAAGTATTTAAGGTTATTATCTAATCAATTATGTGTTTGCATCATTGTTATCGTATATATATTCAGTACCCATGGACTGAAAATTCACAAAAACGTGGAAAACGGCAAAATAGTGCCTAATTCGATGATATTTTGTTTAAATCACATGAAGGAAAAGGAGATGATAAACGTCAAAATATTGCTATATTCGATGATTTTTCGTACGAAACAAAATGCAAGAAAACTTGCTTAAAATGCAATATTATGCGAAATTCTGAGATTTGTAGGTCAAATCACATATCGTGATACTACATGAAATAGTATCGAAATATTGGTAAAAATGAATATATTTACGTAATATCAATCTAAATGAAAAACGTGAAAAAAGTCACTATATAACCATATTTGAGGATTTTAACTTCAAATCATGGAGCGAGGTTTCGTATTATTTACATCCAAGAAAAGACATATGACAATGTTCTTTCCAATACAAATGATAAAAAACAATGTGTTTTCATTAGAATTAACTATAATGTTCTTGATTTTCCGTTTATATTAACGATGGAAGATGTACACTTAAAACCGCTCTAATCTGGCTGAAACGTCGATATATGCAATAAAAACCGAACTTCTCCCCTTTTCAATATCTCACTCAGTATTTTAACGAGAAACAAATAGATGATTGAAAATGTAGTATTTAAGGTTATTATCTAATCAATTATGTGTTTGCATCATTTTTATCGTATATATATGAATTAATACCCATGGACGGAAAATTCACAAAAACGTGGAAAACGGCAAAATATTGCCTAATTCGATGATATTTTGTTTAAATCACATGAAGGAAAAGGGGATGATAAACGTCAAAATATTGCTAAATTCGATGATTTTCCGTACGAAACAAAATGCAAGAAAACTTGCTTAAAATGTAATATTATGCGAAATTCTGAGATTTCAAGGCCAAATCACATATCGTGATACTACATGAAATAGTATCGAAATATTGGTAAAAATGAATATATTTACGTAATATCAAACTACATGAAAAACGTGAAAAAAGTCACTATATAACCATATTTGAGGATTTAAACTTCAAATCATAGAGCAAGGTTTCGTATTATTTGGATCCAAGAAAAGACATATGACAATGTTGTTTCCAATACAAATGATAAAAATCAAAGTGTTTTCATTAGAATTAACTAATATGTTCCTGGTTTTCCGTTTATATTACCGATGAAAGATGTACACGAAAATCGCTCTATTCCGGCTGAAACGTCGATATATGCAATAAAAACAGAACTTCTCCCCTTTTCAATATCTTACTCAGTATTTTAACGAGAAAGAAATAGTTGATTGAAAATGAAGTATTTAAGGTTATTATCTAATCAATTATGTGTTTGCATCATTTTTATCGTATATATATGAATTAAAACCCATGGACTGAAAATTCACAAAAACGTGGAAAACGGCAAAATATTGCCTAATTCGATCATATTTTGTTTAAATCACATGAAGGAAAAGGAGATGATAAACGTCAAAATATTGCTATATGCGGTGATTTTTCGTACGAAACAAAATGCAAGAAAACTTGCTTAAAATGCAATATTATGCGAAATTCTGAGATTTGAAGGCCAAATCACATATCGTGATACTACATGAAATAGTATCGAAATATTGGTAAAAATGAATATATTTACGTAATATCAATCTACATGAAAAACGTGAAAAAAGTCACTATATAACCATATTTGAGGATTTTAACTTCAAATCATAGAGCGAGGTTTCGTATTATTTAGATCCAAGAAAAGACATATGACAATGTTGTTTCCAATACAAATGATAAAAAACAATGTGTTTTCATTAGAATTAACTATAATGTTCTTGATTTTCCGTTAATATTAACGAGGGAAGATGTACACGTAAAACCGCTCTAATCCGGCTGAAACGTCGATATATGCAATAAAAACCGAACTTCTCCCCTTTTCAACATCTTACTCATTATTTTAACGAGAAACAAATAGATGATTGAAAATGAAGTATTTAAGGTTATTATCTAATCAATTATGTGTTTGCATCATTTTTATCGTATATATATGAATTAATACCCATGGACGGAAAATTCACAAAAACGTCGAAAACGGCAAAATATTGCCTAATTCCATGATATTTTGTATAAATCACATGAAGGAAAAGGAGATGATAAACGTCAAAATATTGCTAAATTCGATGATTTTCCGTACGAAGCAAAATGCAAGAAAATTTGCTTAAAATGCAATATTATGCGAAATTCTGAGATTTGAAGGCCAAATCACATATCGTGATACTACATGAAATAGTATCGAAATATTGGTAAAAATGAATATATTTACGTAATATGAAACTACATGAAAAACGTGAAAAAGTCACTATATAACCATATTTGAGGATTTTAACTTCAAATCATAGAGCGAGGTTTCGTATTATTTAGTTCCAAGAAAAGACATATGACAATGTTGTTTCCAATACAAATGATAAAAAACAATGTGTTTTCATTAGAATTAACTATAATGTTCTTGATTTTCGGTTATATTAACGAGGGAAGATGTACACGTAAAACCGCTCTAATCCGGCTGAAACGTCGATATATGCAATAAAAACCGAACTTCTCCCCTTTTCAATATCTTACTCAGTATTTTAACGAGAAACAAATAGATGATTGAAAATGAAGTATTTAAGGTTATTATCTAATCAATTATGTGTTTGCATCATTTTTATCGTATATATATATGAATTAATACCCATGGACTGAAAATTCACAAAAACGTGGAAAACGGCAAAATATTGCCTAATTCGATGATATTTTGTTTAAATCACATGAAGGAAAAGGAGATGATAAACGTCAAAATATTGCTATATTCGATGATTTTTCGTACGAAAGCAAAATGCAAGAAAACTTGCTTAAAATGCAATATTATGCGAAATTCTGAGATTTGAAGGCGAAATCACATATCGTGATACTACATGAAATTAGTATCGAAATATTGGTAAAAATGAATATATTTACGTAATATCAAACTACATGAAAAACGTGAAAAAAGTCACTATATAACCATATTTGAGGATTTTAACTTCAAATCATAGAGCGAGGTTTCGTATTATTTAGATCCAAGAAAAGACATATGACAATGTTGTTTCCAATACAAATGATAAAAAACAATGTGTTTTCATTAGAATTAACTATAATGTTCTTGATTTTCCGTTTATATTAACGATGGAAGATGTACACGTAAAACCGCTCTAATCCGGCTGAAACGTCGATATATGCAATAAAAACCGAACTTCTCCCCTTTTCAATATCTTACTCAGTATTTTAACGAGAAACAAATAGATGATTGAAAATGAAGTACTTAAGGTTATTATCTAATCAATTATGTGTTTACATCATTTTTATCGTATATATATGAATTAATACCCATGGACGGAAAATTCACAAAAACGTGGAAAACGGCAAATATATTGCCTAATTCGATGATATTTTGTTTAAATCACATGAAGGAAAAGGAGATGATAAACGTCAAAATATTGCTAAATTCGATGATTTTTCGTACGAAAGCAAAATGCAAGAAAACTTGCTTAAAATGCAATATTATGCGAAATTCTGAGATTTGAAGGCCAAATCACATATCGTGATACTACATGAAATTAGTATCGAAATATTGGTAAAAATGAATATATTTACGTAATATCAAACTACATGAAAAACGTGAAAAAAGTCACTATATAACCATATTTGAGGATTTTAACTTCAAATCATAGAGCGAGGTTTCGTATTATTTAGATCCAAGAAAAGACATATGACAATGTTGTTTCCAATACAAATGATAAAAAACAATGTGTTTTCATTAGAATTAACTATAATGTTCTTGATTTTCCGTTTATATTAACGATGGAAGATGTACACGTAAAACCGCTCTAATCCGGCTGAAACTGTCGATATATGCAATAAAAACCGAACATCTCTCCCTTTTCAATATCTTACTCAGTATTTTAACGAGAAACAAATAGATTGATTGAAAATGAAGTACTTAAGGTTATTATCTAATCAATTATGTGTTTACATCATTTTTATCGTATATATATATGAATTAATACCCATGGACGGAAAATTCACAAAAACGTGGAAAACGGCAATATATTGCCTAATTCGATGATATTTTGTTTAAATCACATGAAGGAAAAGGAGATGATAAACGTCAAAATATTGCTAAATTCTATGATTTTTCGTACGAAGCAAAATGCAAGAAAACTTGCTTAAAATGCAATATTATGCGAAATTCTGAGATTTGAAGGCCAAATCACATATCGTGATAGTACATGAAATAGTATCGAAATATTGGTAAAAATGAATATATTTACGTAATATCAAACTACATGAAAAACGTGAAAAAAGTCACTATATAACCATATTTGAGGATTTTAACTTCAAATCATAGAGCAAGGTTTCGTACTATTTGGATCCAAGAAAAGACATATGACAATGTTGTTTCCAATACAAATGATAAAAATCAAAGTGTTTTCATTAGAATTAACTAATATATTCCTGGTTTTCCGTTTATATTACCGATGAAAGATGTACACGTAAAATCGCTCTATTCCGGCTGAAACGTCGATATATGCAATAAAAACAGAACTTCTCCCCTTTTCAATATCTTACTCAGTATTTTAACGAGAAAGAAATAGTTGATTGAAAATGAAGTATTTAAGGTTATTATCTAATCAATTATGTGTTTGCATCATTTTTATCGTATATATATTCAGTACCCATGGACTGAAAATTCACAAAAACGTGGAAAACGGCAAAATAGTGCCTAATTCGATGATATTTTGTTTAAATCACATGAAGGAAAAGGAGATGATAAACGTCAAAATATTGCTATATTCGATGATTTTTCGTACGAAACAAAATGCAAGAAAACTTGCTTAAAATGCAATATTATGCGAAATTCTGAGATTTGTAGGTCAAATCACATATCGTGATACTACATGAAATAGTATCGAAATATTGGTAAAAATGAATATATTTACGTAATATCAATCTACATGAAAAACGTGAAAAAAGTCACTATATAACCATATTTGAGGATTTTAACTTCAAATCATAGAGCGAGGTTTCGTATTATTTAGATCCAAGAAAAGACATATGACAATGTTGTTTCCAATACAAATGATAAAAAACAATGTGTTTTCATTAGAATTAACTATAATGTTCTTGATTTTCCGTTAATATTAACGAGGGAAGATGTACACGTAAAACCGCTCTAATCCGGCTGAAACGTCGATATATGCAATAAAAACCGAACTTCTCCCCTTTTCAACATCTTACTCATTATTTTAACGAGAAACAAATAGATGATTGAAAATGAAGTATTTAAGGTTATTATCTAATCAATTATGTGTTTGCATCATTTTTATCGTATATATATGAATTAATACCCATGGACGGAAAATTCACAAAAACGTCGAAAACGGCAAAATATTGCCTAATTCCATGATATTTTGTATAAATCACATGAAGGAAAAGGGGATGATAAACGTCAAAATATTGCTAAATTCGATGATTTTCCGTACGAAACAAAATGCAAGAAAACTTGCTTAAAATGCAATATTATGCGAAATTCTGAGATTTCAAGGCCAAATCACATATCGTGATACTACATGAAATAGTATCGAAATATTGGTAAAAATGAATATATTTACGAAATATCAAACTACATGAAAAACGTGAAAAAAGTCACTATTTAACCATATTTGAGGATATTAACTTCAAATCATAGAGCAAGGTTTCGTATTATTTGGATCCAAGAAAAGACATATGACAATATTGTTTCCAATACAAATGATAAAAAACAATGTGTTTTCATTAGAATTAACTATAATGTTCTTGATTTTCCGTTTATATTAACGATGGAAGATGTACACGTAAAACCGCTCTACTCCGGCTGAAACGTCGATATATGCAATAAAAACCGAACTTCTCCCCTTTTCAATATCTTTCTCAGTATTTTAACGAGAAACAAATAGATGATTGAAAATGAAGTATTTAAGGTTATTATCTAATCAATTATGTGTTTGCATCATTTTTATCGTATATATATATGAATTAATACCCATGGACGGAAAATTCACAAAAACGTGGAAAACGGCAAAATATTGCCTAATTCGATGATATTTTGTTTAAATCACATGAAGGAAAAGGAGATGATAAACGTTAAAATATTGCTAATTTCGATGATTTTTCGTACGAAGCAAAATGCAAGAAAATTTGCTTAAAATGCAATATTATGCGAAATTCTGAGATTTGAAGGCCAAATCACATATCGTGATACTACATGAAATAGTATCGAAATATTGGTAAAAATGAATATATTTACGTAATATGAAACTACATGAAAAACGTGAAAAAAGTCACTATATAACCATATTTGAGGATTTTAACTTCAAATCATAGAGCGAGGTTTCGTATTATTTAGTTCCAAGAAAAGACATATGACAATGTTGTTTCCAATACAAATGATAAAAAACAATGTGTTTTCATTAGAATTAACTATAATGTTCTTGATTTTCCGTTTATATTAACGAGGGAAGATGTACACGTAAAACCGCTCTAATCCGGCTGAAACGTCGATATATGCAATAAAAACCGAACTTCTCCCCTTTTTAATATCTTACTCAGTATTTTAACGAGAAACAAATAGATGATTGAAAATGAAGTATTTATGGTTATTATCTAATCAATTATGTGTTTGCATCATTTTTATCGTATATATATATGAATTAATACCCATGGACGGAAAATTCACAAAAACGTGGAAAACGGCAAAATATTGCCTAATTCGATGATATTTTGTTTAAATCACATGAAGGAAAAGGAGATGATAAACGTCAAAATATTGCTATATTCGATGATTTTTCGTACGAAACAAAATGCAAGAAAACTTGCTTAAAATGCAATATTATGCGAAATTCTGAGATTTGAAGGCGAAATCACATATCGTGATACTACATGAAATTGTATCGAAATATTGGTAAAAATGAATATATTTACGTAATATCAAACTACATGAAAAACGTGAAAAAGTCACTATATAACCATATTTGAAGATTTTAACTTCAAATCATAGAGCGAGGTTTCGTATTATTTAGATCCAAGAAAAGACATATGACAATGTTGTTTCCAATACAAATGATAAAAAACAATGTGTTTTCATTAGAATTAACTATAATGTTCTTGATTTTCCGTTTATATTAACGATGGAAGATGTACACGTAAAACCGCTCTAATCCGGCTGAAACGTCAATATATGCAATAAAAACCGAACTTCTCCCCTTTTAAATATCTTACTCAGTATTTTAACGAGAAACAAATAGATGATTGAAAATGAAGTACTTAAGGTTATTATCTAATCAATTATGTGTTTACATCATTTTTATCGTATATATATATGAATTAATACCCATGGACGGAAAATTCACAAAAACGTGGAAAACGGCAAAATATTGCCTAATTCGATGATATTTTGTTTAAATCACATGAAGGAAAAGGAGATGATAAACGTCAAAATATTGCTAAATTCGATTATTTTTCGTACGAAGCAAAATGCAAGAAAACTTGCTTAAAATGCAATATTATGCTAAATTCTGAGATTTGAAGGCCAAATCACATATCGTGATAGTACATGAAATAGTATCGAAATATTGGTAAAAATGAATATATTTACGTAATATCAAACTACATGAAAAACGTGAAAAAAGTCACTATATAACCATATTTGAGGATTTTAACTTCAAATCATAGAGCAAGGTTTCGTATTATTTGGATCCAAGAAAAGACATATGACAATGTTGTTTCCAATACAAATGATAAAAATCAAAGTGTTTTCATTAGAATTAACTAATATGTTCCTGGTTTTCCGTTTATATTACCGATGAAAGATGTACACGAAAATCGCTCTATTCCGGCTGAAACGTCGATATATGCAATAAAAACAGAACTTCTCCCCTTTTCAATATCTTACTCAGTATTTTAACGAGAAAGAAATAGTTGATTGAAAATGAAGTATTTAAGGTTATTATCTAATCAATTATGTGTTTGCATCATTTTTATCATATATATATTCAGTAACCCATGGACTGAAAATTCACAAAAACGTGGAAAACGGCAAAATATTGCCTAATTCGATGATATTTTGTTTAAATCACATGAAGGAAAAGGAGATGATAAACGTCAAAATATTGCTATATTCGATGATTTTTCGTACGAAACAAAATGCAAGAAAACTTGCTTAAAATGCAATATTATGCGAAATTCTGAGATTTGAAGGCCAAATCACATATCGTGATACTACATGAAATAGTATCGAAATATTGGTAAAAATGAATATATTTACGTAATATCAATCTACATGAAAAACGTGAAAAAGTCACTATATAACCATATTTGAGGATTTTAACTTCAAATCATAGAGCGAGGTTTCGTATTATTTAGATCCAAGAAAAGACATATGACAATGTTGTTTCCAATACAAATGATAAAAAACAATGTGTTTTCATTAGAATTAACTATAATGTTCTTGATTTTCCGTTAATATTAACGAGGGAAGATGTACACGTAAAACCGCTCTAATCCGGCTGAAACGTCGATATATGCAATAAAAACCGAACTTCTCCCCTTTTCAATATCTTACTCAGTATTTTAACGAGAAACAAATAGATGATTGAAAATGAAGTATTTATGGTTATTATCTAATCAATTATGTGTTTGCATCATTTTTATCGTATATATATATGAATTAATACCCATGGACGGAAAATTCACAAAAACGTGGAAAACGGCAAAATATTGCCTAATTCGATGATATTTTGTTTAAATCACATGAAGGAAAAGGAGATGATAAACGTTAAAATATTGCTAATTTCGATGATTTTTCGTACGAAGCAAAATGCAAGAAAATTTGCTTAAAATGCAATATTATGCGAAATTCTGAGATTTGAAGGCCAAATCACATATCGTGATACTACATGAAATAGTATCGAAATATTGGTAAAAATGAATATATTTACGTAATATCAAACTACATGAAAAACGTGAAAAAAGTCACTATTTAACCATATTTGAGGATTTTAACTTCAAATCATAGAGCGAGGTTTCGTATTATTTGGATCCAAGAAAAGACATATGACAATGTTGTTTCCAATACAAATGATAAAATACAATGTGTTTTCATTAGAATAACCTATAATGTTCTTGATTTTCCGTTTATATTAACGAGGGAAGATGTACACGTAAAACCGCTCTAATCCGGCTGAAACGTCGATATATGCAATAAAAACCGAACATCTCCCCTTTTCAATATCTTACTCAGTATTTTAACGAGAAACAAATAGATGATTGAAAATGAAGTATTTAAGGTTATTATCTAATCAATTATGTGTTTGCATCATTTTTATCGTATATATATGAATTAAAACCCATTGACTGAAAATTCACAAAAACGTGGAAAACGGCAAAATATTGCCTAATTCGATGATATTTTGTTCAAATCACATGAAGGAAAAGGAGATGATAAACGTCAAAATATTGCTATATTCGATGATTTTTCGTACGAAACAAAATGCAAGAAAACTTGCTTAAAATGCAATATTATGCGAAATTCTGAGATTTGAAGGCGAAATCACATATCGTGATACTACATGAAATTGTATCGAAATATTGGTAAAAATGAATATATTTACGTAATATCAAACTACATGAAAAACGTGAAAAAAGTCACTATATAACCATATTTGAGGATTTTAACTTCAAATCATAGAGCGAGGTTTCGTATTATTTAGATCCAAGAAAAGACATATGACAATGTTGTTTCCAATACAAATGATAAAAAACAATGTGTTTTCATTAGAATTAACTATAATGTTCTTGATTTTCCGTTTATATTAACGATGGAAGATGTACACGTAAAACCGCTCTAATCCGGCTGAAATGTCGATATATGCAATAAAAACCGAACATCTCTCCTTTTCAATATCTTACTCAGTATTTTAACGAGAAACAAATAGATTATTGAAAATGAAGTACTTAAGGTTATTATCTAATCAATTATGTGTTTACATCATTTTTATCGTATATATATATGAATTAATACCCATGGACGGAAAATTCACAAAAACGTGGAAAACGGCAATATATTGCCTAATTCGATGATATTTTGTTTAAATCACATGAAGGAAAAGGAGATGATAAACGTCAAAATATTGCTAAATTCTATGATTTTTCGTACGAAGCAAAATGCAAGAAAACTTGCTTAAAATGCAATATTATGCGAAATTCTGAGATTTGAAGGCCAAATCACATATCGTGATAGTACATGAAATAGTATCGAAATATTGGTAAAAATGAATATATTTACGTAATATCAAACTACATGAAAAACGTGAAAAAAGTCACTATATAACCATATTTGAGGATTTTAACTTCAAATCATAGAGCAAGGTTTCGTACTATTTGGATCCAAGAAAAGACATATGACAATGTTGTTTCCAATACAAATGATAAAAATCAAAGTGTTTTCATTAGAATTAACTAATATATTCCTGGTTTTCCGTTTATATTACCGATGAAAGATGTACACGAAAATCGCTCTATTCCGGCTGAAACGTCGATATATGCAATAAAAACAGAACTTCTCCCCTTTTCAATATCTTACTCAGTATTTTAACGAGAAAGAAATAGTTGATTGAAAATGAAGTATTTAAGGTTATTATCTAATCAATTATGTGTTTGCATCATTTTTATCGTATATATATTCAGTACCCATGGACTGAAAATTCACAAAAACGTGGAAAACGGCAAAATAGTGCCTAATTCGATGATATTTTGTTTAAATCACATGAAGGAAAAGGAGATGATAAACGTCAAAATATTGCTATATTCGATGATTTTTCGTACGAAACAAAATGCAAGAAAACTTGCTTAAAATGCAATATTATGCGAAATTCTGAGATTTGTAGGTCAAATCACATATCGTGATACTACATGAAATAGTATCGAAATATTGGTAAAAATGAATATATTTACGTAATATCAATCTACATGAAAAACGTGAAAAAAGTCACTATATAACCATATTTGAGGATTTTAACTTCAAATCATAGAGCGAGGTTTCGTATTATTTAGATCCAAGAAAAGACATATGACAATGTTGTTTCCAATACAAATGATAAAAAACAATGTGTTTTCATTTGAATTAACTATAATGTTCTTGATTTTCCGTTAATATTAACGAGGGAAGATGTACACGTAAAACCGCTCTAATCCGGCTGAAACGTCGATATATGCAATAAAAACCGAACTTCTCCCCTTTTCAACATCTTACTCATTATTTTAACGAGAAACAAATAGATGATTGAAAATGAAGTATTTAAGGTTATTATCTAATCAATTATGTGTTTGCATCATTTTTATCGTATATATATGAATTAATACCCATGGACGGAAAATTCACAAAAACGTCGAAAACGGCAAAATATTGCCTAATTCCATGATATTTTGTATAAATCACATGAAGGAAAAGGGGATGATAAACGTCAAAATATTGCTAAATTCGATGATTTTCCGTACGAAACAAAATGCAAGAAAACTTGCTTAAAATGCAATATTATGCGAAATTCTGAGATTTCAAGGCCAAATCACATATCGTGATACTACATGAAATAATATCGAAATATTGGTAAAAATGAATATATTTACGAAATATCAAACTACATGAAAAACGTGAAAAAAGTCACTATTTAACCATATTTGAGGATATTAACTTCAAATCATAGAGCAAGGTTTCGTATTATTTGGATCCAAGAAAAGACATATGACAATATTGTTTCCAATACAAATGATAAAAAACAATGTGTTTTCATTAGAATTAACTATAATGTTCTTGATTTTCCGTTTATATTAACGATGGAAGATGTACACGTAAAACCGCTCTACTCCGGCTGAAACGTCGATATATGCAATAAAAACCGAACTTCTCCCCTTTTCAATATCTTTCTCAGTATTTTAACGAGAAACAAATAGATGATTGAAAATGAAGTATTTAAGGTTATTATCTAATCAATTATGTGTTTGCATCATTTTTATCGTATATATATATGAATTAATACCCATGGACGGAAAATTCACAAAAACGTGGAAAACGGCAAAATATTGCCTAATTCGATGATATTTTGTTTAAATCACATGAAGGAAAAGGAGATGATAAACGTTAAAATATTGCTAATTTCGATGATTTTTCGTACGAAGCAAAATGCAAGAAAATTTGCTTAAAATGCAATATTATGCGAAATTCTGAGATTTGAAGGCCAAATCACATATCGTGATACTACATGAAATAGTATCGAAATATTGGTAAAAATGAATATATTTACGTAATATGAAACTACATGAAAAACGTGAAAAAAGTCACTATATAACCATATTTGAGGATTTTAACTTCAAATCATAGAGCGAGGTTTCGTATTATTTAGTTCCAAGAAAAGACATATGACAATGTTGTTTCCAATACAAATGATAAAAAACAATGTGTTTTCATTAGAATTAACTATAATGTTCTTGATTTTCCGTTTATATTAACGAGGGAAGATGTACACGTAAAACCGCTCTAATCCGGCTGAAACGTCGATATATGCAATAAAAACCGAACTTCTCCCCTTTTTAATATCTTACTCATTATTTTAACGAGAAACAAATAGATGATTGAAAATGAAGTATTTATGGTTATTATCTAATCAATTATGTGTTTGCATCATTTTTATCGTATATATATATGAATTAATACCCATGGACGGAAAATTCACAAAAACGTGGAAAACGGCAAAATATTGCCTAATTCGATGATATTTTGTTTAAATCACATGAAGGAAAAGGAGATGATAAACGTTAAAATATTGCTAATTTCGATGATTTTTCGTACGAAGCAAAATGCAAGAAAATTTGCTTAAAATGCAATATTATGCGAAATTCTGAGATTTGAAGGCCAAATCACATATCGTGATACTACATGAAATAGTATCGAAATATTGGTAAAAATGAATATATTTACGTAATATCAAACTACATGAAAAACGTGAAAAAAGTCACTATTTAACCATATTTGAGGATTTTAACTTCAAATCATAGAGCGAGGTTTCGTATTATTTGGATCCAAGAAAAGACATATGACAATGTTGTTTCCAATACAAATGATAAAATACAATGTGTTTTCATTAGAATAACCTATAATGTTCTTGATTTTCCGTTTATATTAACGAGGGAAGATGTACACGTAAAACCGCTCTAATCCGGCTGAAACGTCGATATATGCAATAAAAACCGAACATCTCCCCTTTTCAATATCTTACTCAGTATTTTAACGAGAAACAAATAGATGATTGAAAATGAAGTATTTAAGGTTATTATCTAATCAATTATGTGTTTGCATCATTTTTATCGTATATATATGAATTAAAACCCATTGACTGAAAATTCACAAAAACGTGGAAAACGGCAAAATATTGCCTAATTCGATGATATTTTGTTCAAATCACATGAAGGAAAAGGAGATGATAAACGTCAAAATATTGCTATATTCGATGATTTTTCGTACGAAACAAAATGCAAGAAAACTTGCTTAAAATGCAATATTATGCGAAATTCTGAGATTTGAAGGCGAAATCACATATCGTGATACTACATGAAATTGTATCGAAATATTGGTAAAAATGAATATATTTACGTAATATCAAACTACATGAAAAACGTGAAAAAAGTCACTATATAACCATATTTGAGGATTTTAACTTCAAATCATAGAGCGAGGTTTCGTATTATTTAGATCCAAGAAAAGACATATGACAATGTTGTTTCCAATACAAATGATAAAAAACAATGTGTTTTCATTAGAATTAACTATAATGTTCTTGATTTTCCGTTTATATTAACGATGGAAGATGTACACGTAAAACCGCTCTAATCCGGCTGAAATGTCGATATATGCAATAAAAACCGAACATCTCTCCTTTTCAATATCTTACTCAGTATTTTAACGAGAAACAAATAGATTATTGAAAATGAAGTACTTAAGGTTATTATCTAATCAATTATGTGTTTACATCATTTTTATCGTATATATATATGAATTAATACCCATGGACGGAAAATTCACAAAAACGTGGAAAACGGCAATATATTGCCTAATTAGATGATATTTTGTTTAAATCACATGAAGGAAAAGGAGATGATAAACGTCAAAATATTGCTAAATTCGATGATTTTTCGTACGAAGCAAAATGCAAGAAAACTTGCTTAAAATGCAATATTATGCGAAATTCTGAGATTTGAAGGCCAAATCACATATCGTGATAGTACATGAAATAGTATCGAAATATTGGTAAAAATGAATATATTTACGTAATATCAAACTACATGAAAAACGTGAAAAAAGTCACTATATAACCATATTTGAGGATTTTAACTTCAAATCATAGAGCAAGGTTTCGTACTATTTGGATCCAAGAAAAGACATATGACAATGTTGTTTCCAATACAAATGATAAAAATCAAAGTGTTTTCATTAGAATTAACTAATATATTCCTGGTTTTCCGTTTATATTACCGATGAAAGATGTACACGAAAATCGCTCTATTCCGGCTGAAACGTCGATATATGCAATAAAAACAGAACTTCTCCCCTTTTCAATATCTTACTCAGTATTTTAACGAGAAAGAAATAGTTGATTGAAAATGAAGTATTTAAGGTTATTATCTAATCAATTATGTGTTTGCATCATTTTTATCGTATATATATTCAGTACCCATGGACTGAAAATTCACAAAAACGTGGAAAACGGCAAAATAGTGCCTAATTCGATGATATTTTGTTTAAATCACATGAAGGAAAAGGAGATGATAAACGTCAAAATATTGCTATATTCGATGATTTTTCGTACGAAACAAAATGCAAGAAAACTTGCTTAAAATGCAATATTATGCGAAATTCTGAGATTTGTAGGTCAAATCACATATCGTGATACTACATGAAATAGTATCGAAATATTGGTAAAAATGAATATATTTACGTAATATCAATCTACATGAAAAACGTGAAAAAAGTCACTATATAACCATATTTGAGGATTTTAACTTCAAATCATAGAGCGAGGTTTCGTATTATTTAGATCCAAGAAAAGACATATGACAATGTTGTTTCCAATACAAATGATAAAAAACAATGTGTTTTCATTTGAATTAACTATAATGTTCTTGATTTTCCGTTAATATTAACGAGGGAAGATGTACACGTAAAACCGCTCTAATCCGGCTGAAACGTCGATATATGCAATAAAAACCGAACTTCTCCCCTTTTCAACATCTTACTCATTATTTTAACGAGAAACAAATAGATGATTGAAAATGAAGTATTTAAGGTTATTATCTAATCAATTATGTGTTTGCATCATTTTTATCGTATATATATGAATTAATACCCATGGACGGAAAATTCACAAAAACGTCGAAAACGGCAAAATATTGCCTAATTCCATGATATTT
Source organism: Procambarus clarkii (assembly GCF_040958095.1). Lineage (NCBI taxonomy): Eukaryota > Metazoa > Arthropoda > Malacostraca > Decapoda > Cambaridae > Procambarus > Procambarus clarkii. The sequence continues at coordinate 18,287,467 of NC_091240.1, read as the reverse complement.
TGTATAAATCACATGAAGGAAAAGGGGATGATAAACGTCAAAATATTGCTAAATTCGATGATTTTCCGTACGAAACAAAATGCAAGAAAACTTGCTTAAAATGCAATATTATGCGAAATTCTGAGATTTCAAGGCCAAATCACATATCGTGATACTACATGAAATAATATCGAAATATTGGTAAAAATGAATATATTTACGAAATATCAAACTACATGAAAAACGTGAAAAAAGTCACTATTTAACCATATTTGAGGATATTAACTTCAAATCATAGAGCAAGGTTTCGTATTATTTGGATCCAAGAAAAGACATATGACAATATTGTTTCCAATACAAATGATAAAAAACAATGTGTTTTCATTAGAATTAACTATAATGTTCTTGATTTTCCGTTTATATTAACGATGGAAGATGTACACGTAAAACCGCTCTACTCCGGCTGAAACGTCGATATATGCAATAAAAACCGAACTTCTCCCCTTTTCAATATCTTTCTCAGTATTTTAACGAGAAACAAATAGATGATTGAAAATGAAGTATTTAAGGTTATTATCTAATCAATTATGTGTTTGCATCATTTTTATCGTATATATATATGAATTAATACCCATGGACGGAAAATTCACAAAAACGTGGAAAACGGCAAAATATTGCCTAATTCGATGATATTTTGTTTAAATCACATGAAGGAAAAGGAGATGATAAACGTTAAAATATTGCTAATTTCGATGATTTTTCGTACGAAGCAAAATGCAAGAAAATTTGCTTAAAATGCAATATTATGCGAAATTCTGAGATTTGAAGGCCAAATCACATATCGTGATACTACATGAAATAGTATCGAAATATTGGTAAAAATGAATATATTTACGTAATATGAAACTACATGAAAAACGTGAAAAAAGTCACTATATAACCATATTTGAGGATTTTAACTTCAAATCATAGAGCGAGGTTTCGTATTATTTAGTTCCAAGAAAAGACATATGACAATGTTGTTTCCAATACAAATGATAAAAAACAATGTGTTTTCATTAGAATTAACTATAATGTTCTTGATTTTCCGTTTATATTAACGAGGGAAGATGTACACGTAAAACCGCTCTAATCCGGCTGAAACGTCGATATATGCAATAAAAACCGAACTTCTCCCCTTTTTAATATCTTACTCATTATTTTAACGAGAAACAAATAGATGATTGAAAATGAAGTATTTATGGTTATTATCTAATCAATTATGTGTTTGCATCATTTTTATCGTATATATATATGAATTAATACCCATGGACGGAAAATTCACAAAAACGTGGAAAACGGCAAAATATTGCCTAATTCGATGATATTTTGTTTAAATCACATGAAGGAAAAGGAGATGATTACGTTAAAATATTGCTAATTTCGATGATTTTTCGTACGAAGCAAAATGCAAGAAAATTTGCTTAAAATGCAATATTATGCGAAATTCTGAGATTTGAAGGCCAAATCACATATCGTGATACTACATGAAATAGTATCGAAATATTGGTAAAAATGAATATATTTACGTAATATCAAACTACATGAAAAACGTGAAAAAAGTCACTATTTAACCATATTTGAGGATTTTAACTTCAAATCATAGAGCGAGGTTTCGTATTATTTGGATCCAAGAAAAGACATATGACAATGTTGTTTCCAATACAAATGATAAAATACAATGTGTTTTCATTAGAATAACCTATAATGTTCTTGATTTTCCGTTTATATTAACGAGGGAAGATGTACACGTAAAACCGCTCTAATCCGGCTGAAACGTCGATATATGCAATAAAAACCGAACATCTCCCCTTTTCAATATCTTACTCAGTATTTTAACGAGAAACAAATAGATGATTGAAAATGAAGTATTTAAGGTTATTATCTAATCAATTATGTGTTTGCATCATTTTTATCGTATATATATGAATTAAAACCCATTGACTGAAAATTCACAAAAACGTGGAAAACGGCAAAATATTGCCTAATTCGATGATATTTTGTTTAAATCACATGAAGGAAAAGGAGATGATAAACGTCAAAATATTGCTATATTCGATGATTTTTCGTACGAAACAAAATGCAAGAAAACTTGCTTAAAATGCAATATTATGCGAAATTCTGAGATTTGAAGGCGAAATCACATATCGTGATACTACATGAAATTGTATCGAAATATTGGTAAAAATGAATATATTTACGTAATATCAAACTACATGAAAAACGTGAAAAAAGTCACTATATAACCATATTTGAAGATTTTAACTTCAAATCATAGAGCGAGGTTTCGTATTATTTAGATCCAAGAAAAGACATATGACAATGTTGTTTCCAATACAAATGATAAAAAACAATGTGTTTTCATTAGAATTAACTATAATGTTCTTGATTTTCCGTTTATATTAACGATGGAAGATGTACACGTAAAACCGCTCTAATCCGGCTGAAACGTCAATATATGCAATAAAAACCGAACTTCTCCCCTTTTAAATATCTTACTCAGTATTTTAACGAGAAACAAATAGATGATTGAAAATGAAGTACTTAAGGTTATTATCTAATCAATTATGTGTCTACATCATTTTTATCGTATATATATATGAATTAATACCCATGGACGGAAAATTCACAAAAACGTGGAAAACGGCAAAATATTGCCTAATTCGATGATATTTTGTTTAAATCACATGAAGGAAAAGGAGATGATAAACGTCAAAATATTGCTAAATTCGATGATTTTTCGTACGAAGCAAAATGCAAGAAAACTTGCTTAAAATGCAATATTATGCTAAATTCTGAGATTTGAAGGCCAAATCACATATCGTGATAGTACATGAAATAGTATCGAAATATTGGTAAAAATGAATATATTTACGTAATATCAAACTACATGAAAAACGTGAAAAAAGTCACTATATAACCATATTTGAGGATTTTAACTTCAAATCATAGAGCAAGGTTTCGTATTATTTGGATCCAAGAAAAGACATATGACAATGTTGTTTCCAATACAAATGATAAAAATCAAAGTGTTTTCATTAGAATTAACTAATATGTTCCTGGTTTTCCGTTTATATTACCGATGAAAGATGTACACGAAAATCGCTCTATTCCGGCTGAAACGTCGATATATGCAATAAAAACAGAACTTCTCCCCTTTTCAATATCTTACTCAGTATTTTAACGAGAAAGAAATAGTTGATTGAAAATGAAGTATTTAAGGTTATTATCTAATCAATTATGTGTTTGCATCATTTTTATCATATATATATTCAGTACCCATGGACTGAAAATTCACAAAAACGTGGAAAACGGCAAAATATTGCCTAATTCGATGATATTTTGTTTAAATCACATGAAGGAAAAGGAGATGATAAACGTCAAAATATTGCTATATTCGATGATTTTTCGTACGAAACAAAATGCAAGAAAACTTGCTTAAAATGCAATATTATGCGAAATTCTGAGATTTGAAGGCCAAATCACATATCGTGATACTACATGAAATAGTATCGAAATATTGGTAAAAATGAATATATTTACGTAATATCAATCTACATGAAAAACGTGAAAAAAGTCACTATATAACCATATTTGAGGATTTTAACTTCAAATCATAGAGCGAGGTTTCGTATTATTTAGATCCAAGAAAAGACATATGACAATGTTGTTTCCAATACAAATGATAAAAAACAATGTGTTTTCATTAGAATTAACTATAATGTTCTTGATTTTCCGTTTATATTAACGATAGAAAATGTACACGTAAAACCGCTCTAATCCGGCTGAAACGTCGATATATGCAATAAAAACCGAACTTCTCCCCTTTTCAATATCTTTCTCAGTATTTTAACGAGAAACAAATAGATGATTGAAAATGAAGTATTTAAGGTTATTATCTAATCAATTATGTGTTTGCATCATTTTTATCGTATATATATATGAATTAATACCCATGGACGGAAAATTCACAAAAACGTGGAAAACGGCAAAATATTGCCTAATTCGATGATATTTTGTTTAAATCACATGAAGGAAAAGGAGATGATAAACGTTAAAATATTGCTAATTTCGATGATTTTTCGTACGAAGCAAAATGCAAGAAAATTTGCTTAAAATGCAATATTATGCGAAATTCTGAGATTTGAAGGCCAAATCACATATCGTGATACTACATGAAATAGTATCGAAATATTGGTAAAAATGAATATATTTACGTAATATGAAACTACATGAAAAACGTGAAAAAAGTCACTATATAACCATATTTGAGGATTTTAACTTCAAATCATAGAGCGAGGTTTCGTATTATTTAGTTCCAAGAAAAGACATATGACAATGTTGTTTCCAATACAAATGATAAAAAACAATGTGTTTTCATTAGAATTAACTATAATGTTCTTGATTTTCCGTTTATATTAACGAGGGAAGATGTACACGTAAAACCGCTCTAATCCGGCTGAAACGTCGATATATGCAATAAAAACCGAACTTCTCCCCTTTTCAATATCTTACTCAGTATTTTAACGAGAAACAAATAGATGATTGAAAATGAAGTATTTATGGTTATTATCTAATCAATTATGTGTTTGCATCATTTTTATCGTATATATATATGAATTAATACCCATGGACGGAAAATTCACAAAAACGTGGAAAACGGCAAAATATTGCCTAATTCGATGATATTTTGTTTAAATCACATGAAGGAAAAGGGGATGATAAACGTCAAAATATTGCTAAATTCGATGATTTTCCGTACGAAACAAAATGCAAGAAAACTTGCTTAAAATGTAATATTATGCGAAATTCTGAGATTTCAAGGCCAAATCACATATCGTGATACTACATGAAATAGTATCGAAATATTGGTAAAAATGAATATATTTACGTAATATCAAACTACATGAAAAACGTGAAAAAAGTCACTATATAACCATATTTGAGGATTTTAACTTCAAATCATAGAGCAAGGTTTCGTATTATTTGGATCCAAGAAAAGACATATGACAATGTTGTTTCCAATACAAATGATAAAAATCAAAGTGTTTTCATTAGAATTAACTAATATGTTCCTGGTTTTCCGTTTATATTACCGATGAAAGATGTACACGAAAATCGCTCTATTCCGGCTGAAACGTCGATATATGCAATAAAAACAGAACTTCTCCCCTTTTCAATATCTTACTCAGTATTTTAACGAGAAAGAAATAGTTGATTGAAAATGAAGTATTTAAGGTTATTATCTAATCAATTATGTGTTTGCATCATTTTTATCGTATATATATGAATTAAAACCCATGGACTGAAAATTCACAAAAACGTGGAAAACGGCAAAATATTGCCTAATTCGATCATATTTTGTTTAAATCACATGAAGGAAAAGGAGATGATAAACGTCAAAATATTGCTATATTCGGTGATTTTTCGTACGAAACAAAATGCAAGAAAACTTGCTTAAAATGCAATATTATGTGAAATTCTGAGATTTGAAGGCCAAATCACATATCGTGATACTACATGAAATAGTATCGAAATATTGGTAAAAATGAATATTGTGACGGTAACGCGTTGGTGTTCGGCTGTTTAAGGCTAGGGGTATGGCCTCGTCACATAGTTATAAAAAAAAAATAGAAAACTGGAACTTCGTCTGTGGTAAGGTAAGGAGAAGACACACAAAACACAAGTAAATTTTAACAATGAAATTTTAATTACGTTAATTAAATCAAAACATGAATAAAATGCACAAACAAATTCTTATAATAAAATCAATCAAAATAATGAGAATAATTAGATGACACAATGAAAAGTTACGTTAAGGCAAAATAACAAGAAGTGCAATATAAAAGTAAATGGGAGGTGCTGGAATATTGGCTTAAAGCCACCACTTCTCTCAGTACACGCTAGAGTCTAGCTGGGAGGAGTGGTGACAACGAGAGCACTGAACATTCTGAAGTCTGAGGTTGGGGCGACCCCAGACATCAAGTAGTATGGGGGGGCGAGTGCAGGTGCAGCCAGACCGGCGACCAATCAGCGGAGCCGGCAGCGATCAACATGTAGTTTGGTGGTTTGGGTCCGAACAGGTGGCTGGCTGCATACGTTTTGCTCACCCTGGCAAGCCTTGCTGGTGTTGTTGTCATTGTTGGACATGTCTTCCATAGTCGTTTTATATAATTTCAACGACGGGTTTGTGGAGGGAAGAGCAGGCTCAATCTCTTGAAGGAGATTATTGTCACAACTCTCCCCCGAAGCCTGCGGTTCTGGAAGAAGTACGTCGTTATGTGGTGGAGTAATGGATGGAGTCGCTTCTACTTCATAAACTCTGGAGAGGGCATCGGCTATGGTGTTGTCAGAACCCTTGATATAGCGGATCTCCAGGTTGAAGTCTTGTAAATACAGAGCCCATCGTAGAAGACGCTGGTTGGTGAATTGGGCTTGATGTAGGAAGCGGAGAGGGTTGTGGTCTGAGAAGATGGTGGTAGACCTGGCGCCTTGTAGGTACGGAGCGAAGTGTTGGAGGTTCAGGACGATGGATAGTAGCTCCTTTTCAATAGTGCTGTAGTTCCTCTGGTGTGGTTTCAGTTTGTAGCTGTAGTAGCTGACAGGTAGAATTTCCTCGCCTCGTTGTTGCATCAGGACACCACCAACGCCGGTACCACTGGCGTCGACATGAAGGACGAAAGGCTTGGTGATATCTGGAGAGGCGAGAATGGGGTTAGAACAGAGGAGGAATTTGAGTTCAAAAGCAACGGTTTGCTGTATGGTCCAATTATACCGTTGCTTGGGACTGGTTAATAGAATTAGAGGTGTGGCGACTGTACTGAAATTCCTCACAAACCTACGGTAGTAAGAGGCAAGACCAAGGAAGCGCAGGAGCTGCTTCCTGGTGGTAGGCTGTGGATACTGTTGGATGGCTTGAGTGTGTGAGTCTAACGGAGCTATGCTGCCACTCCCAATAACATGACCCAGATAACGCACTTTACCTTTCGCGAAAGTGGACTTGCCCAGGTTGATGGTGAGGCCGGCTGTCAGGAGCTTTGAGAACAGACGTCGCAGCTGGAGCAGATGATCACTCCAGGAGTTGGAGGCTACGACGATATCGTCCAGGTAGGCGTATGTGTTATCCAAGCCCTGGATGACACGGTTGACAGCTCTTTGAAAGGTGGCCGGGGCATTACATAGTCCGAAAGGAAGGCGTTCATATCTGAAAAGTCCAAAAGGAGTGATGAAGGCAGATATCTCTTTAGCGCGCTCCGTTAGACACACTTGATAGTACCCCTTAAGCAAGTCCACTTGGGACAAGTACTGGGCACTACCAATGGCATCAAGGATGTCATCTATCCTTGGCAAGGGGTAAGCATCCTTGACAGTGACAGAGTTCAGTTTACGATAGTCAGTGCACAACCGCACCTTACCTTGGGGTTTGGGCACCAAGATACAGGGTGAGGCCCAGGGGGACTCACAAGGTGTAGCCAGTCCATGATCCAAGAGGTATTGCACCTCAGCACGCATGACTTCCTTCTTGCTCGGGCTGATTCGGTAGAAGGGTTGACGAATCGGCCGGGTGTCGGGGAGCAGTTGGATGTCGTGCTGGGTAACATTACACTCTTGGGGATCATCTCTGAACAACTCTTTATGTTCTCTGAAGATCTTGACGAGAGGTGCACTATGATTATCCTGAAAGTATTTGGGAAGATCATTAAGGATTTCGGAATTAGAAAGCGCTGACTCCTTGTCAGTGCTTTCGGGAGGAGAAGCTGGGAAGGTCTCACTGTGGATGTAGGGTTCTGTGAATGTGGAATAGTTAGTCAAGACAGTGGGAGGAGTACCATTATATTGCTTCAAGAGGTTGACGTGGCACAGCTGGGTCTTCCGCCGCCTATCTGGAGTCTCTATCACATAATTATTATTATTCCTGCACTCTTTGACGCAGTAGGGTCCTGAAAATCTGTTTTGTAAAGGTGAACCTGGGATAGGGAAATAGGCAAGGACGAAGTCTCCCGGCTTGAATTTTCTTACTTTGCTGGTCTGGTCGTAATGAGTCTTCATTCTCACCTGGGCTTTCAATAGATTATCATGGGCAAAGCGGTGGACTCTCTCTAGAATGTGTTGAAGGTTTTGAAGAAACTGGGGCACATTCTGATGCTCACTGAAGGTGGCATCTCTGAGAGAGTCTTTGAAAGCCTTAAGGGGAGTACGGCACTTACGGCCGTAGAGCATCTCATAAGGAGATACTCCTAGGGACTCATTGGGGAGACTTCTGAAAATACACATTATTAGGTCAATCTGCTTATCCCAATCCTTTGAGGTTTCACTACAAAACTTTTTCAAGAGTGCTTTGATGGTCTGATGACTACGTTCAAGAGAACCCTGTGAAGCAGGATGATAGGGGCTGGACAATACCTGTTTGATGTTGAACTCCTCCAGTGTCCTTTTGAAGAGATCACTGGTGAAGTTGGTGCCACAGTCACTTTGAATCTCCCTGGGAAATCCGTATTGAGTGAAGATCTTCAATAGATGTTTGATAACCGTAGCAGCCGTGATATTCTTCACTGGAACTGCTATGGGAAATCTGGTGGTAGGACACAGGATGGTTAGGATGTAGGCGTTACCTGAACTGGTCCGAGGTAAAGGACCAACACAGTCTATTATGAGTCTGTGGAAAGGTTCCGCAGGCACCTGTATGGGAATCAGTGGTGCTCTGGGAATGGAGACGTTCGGTTTGCCTGCCATCTGACATGTATGACACTGTTTTACGTACTGTTTGACGTTATTTACCATACCTGGCCAGTAGTAGTCTTGACGAATCCCATGGTAAGTCTTGTTGAAGCCGTAGTGGGAGAATGCTCCGTGGGCCAGGTGTAGAATAGTGGGCCGCAGGCTGGTGGGAATCACTAGTTGTTCGATGTTGGCCCAATCGTCCTCCTCCTTCAGTTTACTGGGTCTATATCTGCGGTAGAGCAAGTCGTTCTCTAGGAAGAACCCAGGAATACTGTCGGGTTGAGTCTCAGCCTGGAAAAACAATGGTGTTAAAGTAAGATCTTCCCTCTGCAACTTACGGAACTCCAACTTGGTCAGATGCGGGGGTAGTTTCTGAGGGTCTTGAGGGACAGCGGTAGCAGTAGAGTCAGCTGGCTGTGGACGTGCGGCTTGTGCACGGGTGGTCACGAGAACCGGAGGAGAAACTTCATCACTCTCTTGAACCTCTGCTGGAACATACTCAAGAATAGGATTTATTGGCACAGAGTTACACACCTGGGGTTTGTCCATGACGATCAGGTTGGTCGGTTGCAGGTCTTCTGCCAAGTCGTTGCCTAGGAGAAGTTGCACTCCAGGCATGGGAAAAGGCTTTTCCCTGACTGCGACTTGGACTTCTCTGTTCACGTAGGGACAATCCAGGTGGACTCTGGCGAGAGGGTATGGAGTGGTAGCAGTGAGGTCAGTGATGAAGACTGTTTCCCCGGTGTAGACTATGTTGGGCACAGCCGACTTCAAGATGATCGATTGTAGAGCCGCTGTGTCCCTCAAGATCTTCAATTTGAAACGTCCCTCCGGATTTGAACCGTTGGCAGAGACAGTTCCAGTATACAGGTGGTTACTGAAAAGAGAAAGATCATTAACATTAACACCAACATTCATCACAGGCTTACCGGACTTAGGAGGAGTTGGTTTGGGTCTTTGTTGGTCAGTGGTTCCCTTGTATTGAGACTTACCACACTTGTCTATGGTATGTCCATAGAGTCTACAATACTTGCAGTACAGTTGTGAACCAGCTTGATCGGGGCTCACCTTCTCGTAACTGTACCACGACTTCTTACTGGAGGATGGTTCAGGTGTCAGCCGGTGGATGAGGCTGTAAGTGTCAGCCGACTTAGCACACTTCAGGTAGTCGGTTTCTTCTTTATCTGCTAAGTAGAGGCGGACAGGAGGCGGCACACGTCTCAAGAATTCTTCAACAAGCATCAGGTTGACGAGTTCTGTAAAAGTAGAGACATGTGCTGCTTCCAGCCATTTCATGAAATACCTCCGTTTCGTGTTAGCAAACTCGAGGAAGGTAGTGGTACTTGCCTTCAGGTGGTCACGGAATTTCCTTCTATAACTTTCTGTGGAAAGTAGGTAGGCGTCCAACACTGCTTGTTTCAGAGTGTAGTAGTCATTCTCAGACGCCAAAGTACTGAGTGTGACTGCAGCTCTACCTGTAAGATGGACTCTGAGAAGTGTGGCCCATTGGTCGACAGGCCAACTGAGTTGATTAGCAAGGGTTTCAAAGGTGGTGAAAAACACATCAACTTCTGCTTCTACAAAGGATGGCATTAACTTACTTGCATGTGATATATTAAAACTGACGGGAAGATTGGCAGTAGCTTGTTGGCGTTGAGTGAAGTGTGAAGTTTCCAAGGCGATTTCACGTTGACGACACTCTAGAGCCAGAGTCGCTTGTTGTTTGTCATGTTCGCGTTGCATCTCCAACTCGCGTCGTTTGGTTTCAAGCTGTACTCGTTCCCGCTCCTGGAGTAGTGCAACCTCACGTTCCTGGAGGGCGAGTCCGCGTTCTTGTTCTTCCCTCCGTATGGCAGCAGCTCGTTCTTGTTGTTCGAGGGCTTCCCTTTGCTGCTCACGTTCAATCTTGGCCAGCTCTAGTTTGAGTTTCAGCGTTGCCAAATCAGTTTTATCTGCAATATAGTAAGTTTCATGAGTTTCTGAGTCTATCTTACCTTGCTCTAAATAGTAATCCAGCAACAGGTTGTGTAGGTCATTTTTGTTGGCTTGGTAGGGAACTTCTAGTTGATACTCATGTGCAAGAGTTTGTAGTTCAGTCCTCTTGGCACGACTTAAAGTCCCTATTTCACCTGCTGGATTTGTACGGAAAGCTTGGAGACGAAACATGGTGAAATTAGCAAATAAAGGTACACGAATATTCTATAGTGAATGTCAGAAACAGGACAACGTGGCAACTGGTACCTATCCTGTGTGATCTTTAACAATTAAAGTTAAGTAAAAGAAGTTAAATGATTAAATTAAATCAAGGGCGCAGGAAATCTTGTACCCGGTACTCATGTAAGAGGATAAGGGCAAGAAAATCCTACTAACAAATGAAACAGAGTTTCGAAAACAAATGAAACAGTTAAATGCTTCAAAAGTAAAATTGGTAGTCCAAAGATGTAGGCATACCTTGCCAAGTCTCTATAGGACATAAAGCAAGTTTTTCCTACTGAATTTAATATGATACTTACAGAATTAGCGAACTTTTGTGCTCTGAAAAAATAAGCTAATTCCCTACCGTTGTATGTATCATCATCTCTGACTGACGTGTAGGGGTGCGAGGTGTCAACTTGTGACGAGAACTGCTGCTGAGGTCCCAATTCAGCAACTAAAGTTCGAGCTAGAGGAACTATGGCCCTCTTTGTCCTCCTACAGTCAGATTGCAGAAGATTGAGTACTCTTGACCCGGGGCAGACCACAGTACCAGGGTACCAATATGATGATCTGTCAGAATGAGAAATATTCAAGGGACATAGATGGTAAACACGAGTAATAACAAGGAGGGAGAGATGACCAATTAAGAGTATGACTGCGGCCTACAGTCACCACGTAATCCAAAGTTGTCTCACCTTCACTATATGTTACTCTCGTAATGCACAATACACCGCACCTTATAAAAAATGAAATTGAATATGAAAAATAGTAAAGCTACGTTAACAAAGTTAAATACGCTTACCATAAATTACCACTTGGCACCAGTACCTGAGTGAAGCTCCTAGGACAGGCCCCCATATAACTTGTGACGGTAACGCGTTGGTGTTCGGCTGTTTAAGGCTAGGGGTATGGCCTCGTCACATAGTTATAAAAAAAAAATAGAAAACTGGAACTTCGTCTGTGGTAAGGTAAGGAGAAGACACACAAAACACAAGTAAATTTTAACAATGAAATTTTAATTACGTTAATTAAATCAAAACATGAATAAAATGCACAAACAAATTCTTATAATAAAATCAATCAAAATAATGAGAATAATTAGATGACACAATGAAAAGTTACGTTAAGGCAAAATAACAAGAAGTGCAATATAAAAGTAAATGGGAGGTGCTGGAATATTGGCTTAAAGCCACCACTTCTCTCAGTACACGCTAGAGTCTAGCTGGGAGGAGTGGTGACAACGAGAGCACTGAACATTCTGAAGTCCGAGGTTGGGGCGACCCCAGACATCAAGTAGTATGGGGGGGCGAGTGCAGGTGCAGCCAGACCGGCGACCAATCAGCGGAGCCGGCAGCGATCAACATGTAGTTTGGTGGTTTGGGTCCGAACAGGTGGCTGGCTGCATACGTTTTGCTCAGCCTGGCAAGCCTTGCTGGTGTTGTTGTCATTGTTGGACATGTCTTCCATAGTCGTTTTATATAATTTCAACGACGGGTTTGTGGAGGGAAGAGCAGGCTCAATCTCTTGAAGGAGATTATTGTCACAATATATTTACGTAATATCAATCTACATGAAAAACGTGAAAAAGTCACTATATAACCATATTTGAGGATTTTAACTTCAAATCATAGAGCGAGGTTTCGTATTATTTAGATCCAAGAAAAGACATATGACAATGTTGTTTCCAATACAAATGATAAAAAACAATGTGTTTTCATTAGAATTAACTATAATGTTCTTGATTTTCCGTTAATATTAACGAGGGAAGATGTACACGTAAAACCGCTCTAATCCGGCTGAAACGTCGATATATGCAATAAAAACCGAACTTCTCCCCTTTTCAACATCTTACTCATTATTTTAACGAGAAACAAATAGATGATTGAAAATGAAGTATTTAAGGTTATTATCTAATCAATTATGTGTTTGCATCATTTTTATCGTATATATATGAATTAATACCCATGGACGGAAAATTCACAAAAACGTCGAAAACGGCAAAATATTGCCTAATTCCATGATATTTTGTATAAATCACATGAAGGAAAAGGGGATGATAAACGTCAAAATATTGCTAAATTCGATGATTTTCCGTACGAAACAAAATGCAAGAAAACTTGCTTAAAATGCAATATTATGTGAAATTCTGAGATTTCAAGGCCAAATCACATATCGTGATACTACATGAAATAGTATCGAAATATTGGTAAAAATTAATATATTTACGTAATATGAAACTACATGAAAAACGTGAAAAAAGTCACTATATAACCATATTTGAGGATTTTAACTTCAAATCATAGAGCGAGGTTTCGTATTATTTAGTTCCAAGAAAAGACATATGACAATGTTGTTTCCAATACAAATGATAAAAAACAATGTGTTTTCATTAGAATTAACTATAATGTTCTTGATTTTCCGTTTATATTAACGAGGGAAGATGTACACGTAAAACCGCTCTAATCCGGCTGAAACGTCGATATATGCAATAAAAACCGAACTTCTCCCCTTTTTAATATCTTACTCATTATTTTAACGAGAAACAAATAGATGATTGAAAATGAAGTATTTATGGTTATTATCTAATCAATTATGTGTTTGCATCATTTTTATCGTATATATATATGAATTAATACCCATGGACGGAAAATTCACAAAAACGTGGAAAACGGCAAAATATTGCCTAATTCGATGATATTTTGTTTAAATCACATGAAGGAAAAGGAGATGATAAACGTTAAAATATTGCTAATTTCGATGATTTTTCGTACGAAGCAAAATGCAAGAAAATTTGCTTAAAATGCAATATTATGCGAAATTCTGAGATTTGAAGGCCAAATCACATATCGTGATACTACATGAAATAGTATCGAAATATTGGTAAAAATGAATATATTTACGTAATATCAAACTACATGAAAAACGTGAAAAAAGTCACTATTTAACCATATTTGAGGATTTTAACTTCAAATCATAGAGCGAGGTTTCGTATTATTTGGATCCAAGAAAAGACATATGACAATGTTGTTTCCAATACAAATGATAAAATACAATGTGTTTTCATTAGAATAACCTATAATGTTCTTGATTTTCCGTTTATATTAACGAGGGAAGATGTACACGTAAAACCGCTCTAATTCGGCTGAAACGTCGATATATGCAATAAAAACCGAACATCTCCCCTTTTCAATATCTTACTCAGTATTTTAACGAGAAACAAATAGATGATTGAAAATGAAGTATTTAAGGTTATTATCTAATCAATTATGTGTTTGCATCATTTTTATCGTATATATATGAATTAAAACCCATTGACTGAAAATTCACAAAAACGTGGAAAACGGCAAAATATTGCCTAATTCGATGATATTTTGTTTAAATCACATGAAGGAAAAGGAGATGATAAACGTCAAAATATTGCTATATTCGATGATTTTTCGTACGAAACAAAATGCAAGAAAACTTGCTTAAAATGCAATATTATGCGAAATTCTGAGATTTGAAGGCGAAATCACATATCGTGATACTACATGAAATTGTATCGAAATATTGGTAAAAATGAATATATTTACGTAATATCAAACTACATGAAAAACGTGAAAAAAGTCACTATATAACCATATTTGAGGATTTTAACTTCAAATCATAGAGCGAGGTTTCGTATTATTTAGATCCAAGAAAAGACATATGACAATGTTGTTTCCAATACAAATGATAAAAAACAATGTGTTTTCATTAGAATTAACTATAATGTTCTTGATTTTCCGTTTATATTAACGATGGAAGATGTACACGTAAAACCGCTCTAATCCGGCTGAAACGTCAATATATGCAATAAAAACCGAACTTCTCCCCTTTTCAATATCTTACTCAGTATTTTAACGAGAAACAAATAGATGATTGAAAATGAAGTACTTAAGGTTATTATCTAATCAATTATGTGTTTACATCATTTTTATCGTATATATATATGAATTAATACCCATGGACGGAAAATTCACAAAAACGTGGAAAACGGCAAAATATTGCCTAATTCGATGATATTTTGTTTAAATCACATGAAGGAAAAGGAGATGATAAACGTCAAAATATTGCTAAATTCGATGATTTTTCGTACGAAGCAAAATGCAAGAAAACTTGCTTAAAATGCAATATTATGCTAAATTCTGAGATTTGAAGGCCAAATCACATATCGTGATAGTACATGAAATAGTATCGAAATATTGGTAAAAATGAATATATTTACGTAATATCAAACTACATGAAAAACGTGAAAAAAGTCACTATATAACCATATTTGAGGATTTTAACTTCAAATCATAGAGCAAGGTTTCGTATTATTTGGATCCAAGAAAAGACATATGACAATGTTGTTTCCAATACAAATGATAAAAATCAAAGTGTTTTCATTAGAATTAACTAATATGTTCCTGGTTTTCCGTTTATATTACCGATGAAAGATGTACACGAAAATCGCTCTATTCCGGCTGAAACGTCGATATATGCAATAAAAACAGAACTTCTCCCCTTTTCAATATCTTACTCAGTATTTTAACGAGAAAGAAATAGTTGATTGAAAATGAAGTATTTAAGGTTATTATCTAATCAATTATGTGTTTGCATCATTTTTATCGTTTAAGACATATTCAGTACCCATGGACTAAAAATTCACAAAAACGTGGAAAACGGCAAAATATTGCCTAATTCGATGATATTTTGTTTAAATCACATGAAGGAAAAGGAGATGATAAACGTCAAAATATTGCTATATTCGATGATTTTTCGTACGAAACAAAATGCAAGAAAACTTGCTTAAAATGCAATATTATGCGAAATTCTGTGATTTGAAGGCCAAATAACATATCGTGATACTACATGAAATAGTATCGAAATATTGGTAAAAATGAATATATTTACGTAATATCAATCTATATGAAAAACGTGAAAAAAGTCACTATATAACCATATTTGAGGATTTTAACTTCAAATCATAGAGCGAGGTTTCGTATTATTTAGATCCAAGAAAAGACATATGACAATGTTGTTTCCAATACAAATGATAAAAAACAATGTGTTTTCATTAGAATTAACTATAATGTTCTTGATTTTCCGTTAATATTAACGAGGGAAGATGTACACGTAAAACCGCTCTAATCCGGCTGAAACGTCGATATATGCAATAAAAACCGAACTTCTCCCCTTTTCAACATCTTACTCATTATTTTAACGAGAAACAAATAGATGATTGAAAATGAAGTATTTAAGGTTATTATCTAATCAATTATGTGTTTGCATCATTTTTATCGTATATATATGAATTAATACCCATGGACGGAAAATTCACAAAAACGTCGAAAACGGCAAAATATTGCCTAATTCCATGATATTTTGTATAAATCACATGAAGGAAAAGGGGATGATAAACGTCAAAATATTGCTAAATTCGATGATTTTCCGTACGAAACAAAATGCAAGAAAACTTGCTTAAAATGCAATATTATGCGAAATTCTGAGATTTCAAGGCCAAATCACATATCGTGATACTACATGAAATAGTATCGAAATATTGGTAAAAATGAATATATTTATTTATTTATTTATTTTTTATTTTTACTACATGAAAAACGTGAAAAAATTCACTATTTAACCATATTTGAGGATATTAACTTCAAATCATAGAGCAAGGTTTCGTATTATTTGGATCCAAGAAAAGACATATGACAATATTGTTTCCAATACAAATGATAAAATACAATGTGTTTTCATTAGAATTAACTATAATGTTCTTGATTTTCCGTTTATATTAACGATGGAAGATGTAAACGTAAAACCGCTCTAATCCGGCTGAAACGTCAATATATGCAATAAAAACCGAACTTCTCCCCTTTTCAATATCTTACTCAGTATTTTAACGAGAAACAAATAGATGATTGAAAATGAAGTACTTAAGGTTATTATCTAATCAATTATGTGTTTACATCATTTTTATCGTATATATATATGAATTACCCATGGACGGAAAATTCACAAAAACGTGGAAAACGGCAAAATATTGCCTAATTCGATGATATTTTGTTTAAATCACATGAAGGAAAAGGAGATGATAAACGTCAAAATATTGCTAAATTCGATGATTTTTCGTACGAAGCAAAATGCAAGAGAACTTGCTTAAAATGCAATATTATGCTAAATTCTGAGATTTGAAGGCCAAATCACATATCGTGATAGTACATGAAATAGTATCGAAATATTGGTAAAAATGAATATATTTACGTAATATCAAACTACATGAAAAACGTGAAAAAAGTCACTATATAACCATATTTGAGGATTTTAACTTCAAATCATGGAGCAAGGTTTCGTATTATTTGGATCCAAGAAAAGACATTTGACAATGTTGTTTCCAATACAAATGATAAAAATCAAAGTGTTTTCATTAGAATTAACTAATATGTTCCTGGTTTTCCGTTTATATTACCGATGAAAGATGTACACGAAAATCGCTCTATTCCGGCTGAAACGTCGATATATGCAATAAAAACAGAACTTCTCCCCTTTTCAATATCTTACTCAGTATTTTAACGAGAAAGAAATAGTTGATTGAAAATGAAGTATTTAAGGTTATTATCTAATCAATTATGTGTTTGCATCATTTTTATCGTATATATATTCAGTACCCATGGACTGAAAATTCACAAAAACGTGGAAAACGGCAAAATATTGCCTAATTCGATGATATTTTGTTTAAATCACATGAAGGAAAAGGAGATGATAAACGTCAAAATATTGCTATATTCGATGATTTTTCGTACGAAACAAAATGCAAGAAAACTTGCTTAAAATGCAATATTATGCGAAATTCTGAGATTTGTAGGTCAAATCACATATCGTGATACTACATGAAATAGTATCGAAATATTGGTAAAAATGAATATATTTACGTAATATCAATCTAAATGAAAAATGTGAAAAAAGTCACTATATAACCATATATGAGGATTTTAACTTCAAATCATGGAGCGAGGTTTCGTATTATTTACATCCAAGAAAAGACATATGACAATGTTCTTTCCAATACAAATGATAAAAAACAATGTGTTTTCATTAGAATTAACTATAATGTTCTTGATTTTCCGTTTATATTAACGATGGAAGATGTACACTTAAAACCGCTCTAATCTGGCTGAAACGTCGATATATGCAATAAAAACCGAACTTCTCCCCTTTTCAATATCTTACTCAGTATTTTAACGAGAAACAAATAGATGATTGAAAATGAAGTATTTAAGGTTATTATCTAATCAATTATGTGTTTGCATCATTTTTATCGTATATATATGAATTAATACCCATGGACGGAAAATTCACAAAAACGTGGAAAACGGCAAAATATTGCCTAATTCGATGATATTTTGTTTAAATCACATGAAGGAAAAGGGGATGATAAACGTCAAAATATTGCTAAATTCGATGATTTTCCGTACGAAACAAAATGCAAGAAAACTTGCTTAAAATGCAATATTATGCGAAATTCTGAGATTTCAAGGCCAAATCACATATCGTGATACTACATGAAATAGTATCGAAATATTGGTAAAAATGAATATATTTACGTAATATCAAACTACATGAAAAACGTGAAAAAAGTCACTATATAACCATATTTGAGGATTTTAACTTCAAATCATAGAGCAAAGTTTCGTATTATTTGGATCCAAGAAAAGAAATATGACAATGTTGTTTCCAATACAAATGATAAAAATCAAAGTGTTTTCATTAGAATTAACTAATATGTTCCTGGTTTTCCGTTTATATTACCGATGAAAGATGTACACGAAAATCGCTCTATTCCGGCTGAAACGTCGATATATGCAATAAAAACAGAACTTCTCCCCTTTTCAATATCTTACTCAGTATTTTAACGAGAAAGAAATAGTTGATTGAAAATGAAGTATTTAAGGTTATTATCTAATCAATTATGTGTTTGCATCATTTTTATCGTATATATATGAATTAAAACCCATGGACTGAAAATTCACAAAAACGTGGAAAACGGCAAAATATTGCCTAATTCGATCATATTTTGTTTATATCACATGAAGGAAAAGGAGATGATAAACGTCAAAATATTGCTATATTCGGTGATTTTTCGTACGAAACAAAATGCAAGAAAACTTGCTTAAAATGCAATATTATGCGAAATTCTGAGATTTGAAGGCCAAATCACATATCGTGATACTACATGAAATAGTATCGAAATATTGGTAAAAATGAATATATTTACGTAATATCAATCTACATGAAAAACGTGAAAAAAGTCACTATATAACCATATTTGAGGATTTTAACTTCAAATCATAGAGCGAGGTTTCGTATTATTTAGATCCAAGAAAAGACATATGACAATGTTGTTTCCAATACAAATGATAAAAAACAATGTGTTTTCATTAGAATTAACTATAATGTTCTTGATTTTCCGTTAATATTAACGAGGGAAGATGTACACGTAAAACCGCTCTAATCCGGCTGAAACGTCGATATATGCAATAAAAACCGAACTTCTCCCCTTTTCAACATCTTACTCATTATTTTAACGAGAAACAAATAGATGATTGAAAATGAAGTATTTAAGGTTATTATCTAATCAATTATGTGTTTGCATCATTTTTATCGTATATATATGAATTAATACCCATGGACGGAAAATTCACAAAAACGTCGAAAACGGCAAAATATTGCCTAATTCCATGATATTTTGTATAAATCACATGAAGGAAAAGGGGATGATGAACGTCAAAATATTGCTAAATTCGATGATTTTCCGTACGAAACAAAATGCAAGAAAACTTGCTTAAAATGCAATATTATGCGAAATTCTGAGATTTCAAGGCCAAATCACATATCGTGATACTACATGAAATAGTATCGAAATATTGGTAAAAATGAATATATTTACGAAATATCAAACTACATGAAAAACGTGAAAAAAGTCACTATTTAACCATATTTGAGGATATTAACTTCAAATCATAGAGCAAGGTTTCGTATTATTTGGATCCAAGAAAAGACATATGACAATATTGTTTCCAATACAAATGATAAAAAACAATGTGTTTTCATTAGAATTAACTATAATGTTCTTGATTTTCCGTTTATATTAACGATGGAAGATGTACACGTAAAACCGCTCTAATCCGGCTGAAACGTCGATATATGCAATAAAAACCGAACTTCTCCCCTTTTCAATATCTTTCTCAGTATTTTAACGAGAAACAAATAGATGATTGAAAATGAAGTATTTAAGGTTATTATCTAATCAATTATGTGTTTGCATCATTTTTATCGTATATATATATGAATTAATACCCATGGACGGAAAATTCACAAAAACGTGGAAAACGGCAAAATATTGCCTAATTCGATGATATTTTGTTTAAATCACATGAAGGAAAAGGAGATGATAAACGTCAAAATATTGCTATATTCGATGATTTTTCGTACGAAACAAAATGCAAGAAAACTTGCTTAAAATGCAATATTATGCGAAATTCTGAGATTTGAAGGCGAAATCACATATCGTGATACTACATGAAATTGTATCGAAATATTGGTAAAAATGAATATATTTACGTAATATCAAACTACATGAAAAACGTGAAAAAAGTCACTATATAACCATATTTGAGGATTTTAACTTCAAATCATAGAGCAAGGTTTCGTATTATTTGGATCCAAGAAAAGACATATGACAATGTTGTTTCCAATACAAATGATAAAAATCAAAGTGTTTTCATTAGAATTAACTAATATGTTCCTGGTTTTCCGTTTATATTACCGATGAAAGATGTACACGAAAATCGCTCTATTCCGGCTGAAACGTCGATATATGCAATAAAAACA
Source organism: Procambarus clarkii (assembly GCF_040958095.1). Lineage (NCBI taxonomy): Eukaryota > Metazoa > Arthropoda > Malacostraca > Decapoda > Cambaridae > Procambarus > Procambarus clarkii. Next base: position 18,266,632 of record NC_091240.1, on the reverse strand, counting down.
GAACTTCTCCCCTTTTCAATATCGTACTCAGTATTTTAACGAGAAAGAAATAGTTGATTGAAAATGAAGTATTTAAGGTTATTATCTAATCAATTATGTGTTTGCATCATTTTTATCATATATATATTCAGTACCCATGGACTGAAAATTCACAAAAACGTGGAAAACGGCAAAATATTGCCTAATTCGATGATATTTTGTTTAAATCACATGAAGGAAAAGGAGATGATAAACTTCAAAATATTGCTATATTCGATGATTTTTCGTACGAAACAAAATGCAAGAAAACTTGCTTAAAATGCAATATTATGCGAAATTCTGAGATTTCAAGGCCAAATCACATATCGTGATACTACATGAAATAGTATCGAAATATTGGTAAAAATGAATATATTTACGTAATATCAAACTACATGAAAAACGTGAAAAAAGTCACTATATAACCATATTTGAGGATTTTAACTTCAAATCATAGAGCAAGGTTTCGTATTATTTGGATCCAAGAAAAGACATATGACAATGTTGTTTCCAATACAAATGATAAAAATCAAAGTGTTTTCATTAGAATTAACTAATATGTTCCTGGTTTTCCGTTTATATTACCGATGAAAGATGTACACGAAAATCGCTCTATTCCGGCTGAAACGTCGATATATGCAATAAAAACAGAACTTCTCCCCTTTTCAATATCTTACTCAGTATTTTAACGAGAAAGAAATAGTTGATTGAAAATGAAGTATTTAAGGTTATTATCTAATCAACTATGTGTTTGCATCATTTTTATCGTATATATATATAAATTAATACCCATGGACGGAAAATTTACAAAAACGTGGAAAACGGCAAAATATTGCCTAATTCGATGATATTTTGTTTAAATCACATGAAGGAAAAGGTGATGATAAACGTTAAAATATTGCCAAATTCGATGATTTTTCGTACGAAGCAAAATGCAAGAAAATTTGCTTAAAATGCAATATTATGCGAAATTCTGAGATTTGAAGGCCAAATCACATATCGTGATACTACATGAAATAGTATCGAAGTATTGGTAAAAATGAATATATTTACGTAATATCAAACTACATGAAAAACGTGAAAAAAGTCACTATATAACCATATTTGAGGATTTTAACTTCAAATCATAGAGCGAGGTTTCGTATTATTTAGTTCCAAGAAAAGACATATGACAATGTTGTTTCCAATACAAATGATAAAAAACAATGTGTTTTCATTAGAATTAACTATAATGTTATTGATTTTCCGTTTATATTAACGATGGAAGATGTACACTTAAAACCGCTCTAATCCGGCTGAAACGTCGATATATGCAATAAAAACCGAACTTCTCCACTTTTCAATATCTTACTCAGTATTTTATCGAGAAACAAATAGATGATTGAAAATGAAGTATTTAAGGTTATTATCTAATCAATTATGTGTTTACATCATTTTTATCGTATATATATATGAAATAATACCCATGGACGGAAAATTCACAAAAACGTGGAAAACGGCAAAATATTGCCTAATTCGATGATATTTTGTTTAAATCACATGAAGGAAAAGGAGATGATAAACGTTAAAATATTGCTAAATTCGATGATTTTTCGTACGAAGCAAAATGCAAGAAAACTTGCTTAAAATGCAATATTATGCGAAATTCAGAGATTTGAAGGCCAAATCACATATCGTGATACTACATGAAATAGTATCGAAATATTGGTAAAAATGAATATATTTACGTAATATCAAACTACATGAAAAACGTGAAAAAAGTCACTATATAATCATATTTGAGGATTTAAACTTCAAATCATAGAGCGAGGATTCGTATTATTTAGTTCCAAGAAAAGACATATGACAATGTTGTTTCCAATACAAATGATAGAAAACAATGTGTTTTCATTAGAATTAACTATAATGTTCTTGATTTTCCGTTTATATTAACGATGGAAGATGTACACGTAAAACCGCTCTAATCATGCTGAAACGTAGATATATGCAATAAAAACCGAACTTCTCCCCTTTTCAATATCTTACTCAGTATTTTAACGAGAAACAAATAGATGATTGAAAATGAAGTATTTAAGGTTATTATCTAATCAATTATATGTTTGCATCATTTTTATCGTATATATATGAATTAAAACCCATGGACTGAAAATTCACAAAAACGTGGAAAACGGAAAAATATTACCTAATTCGATGATATTTTGTTTAAATCACATGAAGGAAAAGGAGATGATAAACGTCAAAATATTGCTATATTCGATGATTTTTCGTACGAAACAAAATGCAAATAAACTTGCTTAAAATGCAATATTATGCGAAATTCTGAGATTTGAAGGCGAAATCATATATCGTGATACTACATGAAATTGTATCGAAATATTGGTAAAAATGAATATATTTACGTAATATCAAACTACATGAAAAACGTGAAAAAGTCACTATATAACCATATTTGAGGATTTTAACTTCAAATCATAGAGCGAGGTTTCGTATTATTTAGATCCAAGAAAAGACATATGACAATGTTGTTTCCAATACAAATGATAAAAAACAATGTGTTTTCATTAGAATTAACTATAATGTTCTTGATTTTCCGTTTATATTAACGATGGAAGATGTACACGTAAAACCGCTCTAATCCGGCTGAAACGTCGATATATGCAATAAAAACCGAACTTCTCCCCTTTTCAATATCTTACTCAGTATTTTAACGAGAAACAAATAGATGATTGAAAATGAAGTACTTAAGGTTATTATCTAATCAATTATGTGTTTACATCATTTTTATCGTATATATATATGAATTAATACCCATGGACGGAAAATTAACAAAAACGTGGAAAACGGCAAAATATTGCCTAATTCGATGATATTTTGTTTAAATCACATGAAGGAAAAGGAGATGATAAACGTTAAAATATTGCTAAATTCGATGATTTTTCGTACGAAGCAAAATGCAAGAAAATTTGCTTAAAATGCAATATTATGCGAAATTCTGAGATTTGAAGGCCAAATCACATATCGTGATACTACATGAAATAGTATCGAAATATTGGTAAAAATGAATATATTTACGTAATATCAAACTACATGAAAAACGTGAAAAAAGTCACTATATAATCATATTTGAGGATTTAAACTTCAAATCATAGAGCGAGGTTTCGTATTATTTAGTTCCAAGAAAAGACATATGACAATGTTGTTTCCAATACAAATGATAGAAAACAATGTGTTTTCATTAGAATTAACTATAATGTTCTTGATTTTCCGTTTATATTAACGATGGAAGATGTACACGTAAAACCGCTCTAATCATGCTGAAACGTCGATATATGCAATAAAAACCGAACTTCTCCCCTTTTCAATATCTTACTCAGTATTTTAACGAGAAACAAATAGATGATTGAAAATGAAGTATTTAAGGTTATTATCTAATCAATTATATGTTTGCATCATTTTTATCGTATATATATGAATTAAAACCCATGGACTGAAAATTCACAAAAACGTGGAAAACGGAAAAATATTACCTAATTCGATGATATTTTGTTTAAATCACATGAAGGAAAAGGAGATGATAAACGTCAAAATATTGCTATATGCGATGATTTTTCGTACGAAACAAAATGCAAGAAAACTTGCTTAAAATGCAATATTATGCGAAATTCTGAGATTTGAAGGCGAAATCATATATCGTGATACTACATGAAATTGTATCGAAATATTGGTAAAAATGAATATATTTACGTAATATCAAACTACATGAAAAACGTGAAAAAAGTCACTATATAACCATATTTGAGGATTTTAACTTCAAATCATAGAGCGAGGTTTCGTATTATTTAGATCCAAGAAAAGACATATGACAATGTTGTTTCCAATACAAATGATAAAAAACAATGTGTTTTCATTAGAATTAACTATAATGTTCTTGATTTTCCGTTTATATTAACGATGGAAGATGTACACGTAAAACCGCTCTAATCCGGCTGAAACGTCGATATATGCAATAAAAACCGAACTTCTCCCCTTTTCAATATCTTACTCAGTATTTTAACGAGAAACAAATAGATGATTGAAAATGAAGTACTTAAGGTTATTATCTAATCAATTATGTGTTTACATCATTTTTATCGTATATATATATGAATTAATACCCATGGACGGAAAATTAACAAAAACGTGGAAAACGGCAAAATATTGCCTAATTCGATGATATTTTGTTTAAATCACATGAAGGAAAAGGAGATGATAAACGTTAAAATATTGCTAAATTCGATGATTTTTCGTACGAAGCAAAATGCAAGAAAATTTGCTTAAAATGCAATATTATGCGAAATTCTGAGATTTGAAGGCCAAATCACATATCGTGATACTACATGAAATAGTATCGAAATATTGGTAAAAATGAATATATTTACGTAATATCAAACTACATGAAAAACGTGAAAAAAGTCACTATATAATCATATTTGAGGATTTAAACTTCAAATCATAGAGCGAGGTTTCGTATTATTTAGTTCCAAGAAAAGACATATGACAATGTTGTTTCCAATACAAATGATAGAAAACAATGTGTTTTCATTAGAATTAACTATAATGTTCTTGATTTTCCGTTTATATTAACGATGGAAGATGTACACGTAAAACCGCTCTAATCATGCTGAAACGTCGATATATGCAATAAAAACCGAACTTCTCCCCTTTTCAATATCTTACTCAGTATTTTAACGAGAAACAAATAGATGATTGAAAATGAAGTATTTAAGGTTATTATCTAATCAATTATATGTTTGCATCATTTTTATCGTATATATATGAATTAAAACCCATGGACTGAAAATTCACAAAAACGTGGAAAACGGAAAAATATTACCTAATTCGATGATATTTTGTTTAAATCACATGAAGGAAAAGGAGATGATAAACGTCAAAATATTGCTATATGCGATGATTTTTCGTACGAAACAAAATGCAAGAAAACTTGCTTAAAATGCAATATTATGCGAAATTCTGAGATTTGAAGGCGAAATCATATATCGTGATACTACATGAAATTGTATCGAAATATTGGTAAAAATGAATATATTTACGTAATATCAAACTACATGAAAAACGTGAAAAAAGTCACTATATAACCATATTTGAGGATTTTAACTTCAAATCATAGAGCGAGGTTTCGTATTATTTAGATCCAAGAAAAGACATATGACAATGTTGTTTCCAATACAAATGATAAAAAACAATGTGTTTTCATTAGAATTAACTATAATGTTCTTGATTTTCCGTTTATATTAACGATGGAAGATGTACACGTAAAACCGCTCTAATCCGGCTGAAACGTCGATATATGCAATAAAAACCGAACTTCTCCCCTTTTCAATATCTTACTCAGTATTTTAACGAGAAACAAATAGATGATTGAAAATGAAGTACTTAAGGTTATTATCTAATCAATTATGTGTTTACATCATTTTTATCGTATATATATATGAATTAATACCCATGGACGGAAAATTCACAAAAACGTGGAAAACGGCAAAATATTGCCTAATTCGATGATATTTTGTTTAAATCACATGAAGGAAAAGGGGATGATAAACGTCAAAATATTGCTAAATTCGATGATTTTCCGTACGAAACAAAATGCAAGAAAACTTGCTTAAAATGCAATATTATGCGAAATTCTGAGATTTCAAGGCCAAATCACATATCGTGATAGTACATGAAATAGTATCGAAATATTGGTAAAAATGAATATATTTACGTAATATCAAACTACATGAAAAACGTGAAAAAGTCACTATATAACCATATTTGAGGATTTTAACTTCAAATCATAGAGCAAGGTTTCGTATTATTTGGATCCAAGAAAAGACATATGACAATGTTGTTTCCAATACAAATGATAAAAATCAAAGTGTTTTCATTAGAATTAACTAATATGTTCCTGGTTTTCCGTTTATATTACCGATGAAGGATGTACACGAAAATCGCTCTATTCCGGCTGAAACGTCGATGTATGCAATAAAAACAGAACTTCTCCCCTTTTCAATATCTTACTCAGTATTTTAACGATAAAGAAATAGTTGATTGAAAATGAAGTATTTAAGGTTATTATCTAATCAATTATGTGTTTGCATCATTTTTATCGTATATATATTCAGTACCCATGGACTGAAAATTCACAAAAACGTGGAAAACGGCAAAATATTGCCTAATTCGATGATATTTTATTTAAATCACATGAAGGAAAAGGAGATGATAAACGTCAAAATATTGATATATTCGATGATTTTTCGTACGAAACAAAATGCAAGAAAACTTGCTTAAAATGCAATATTATGCGAAATTCTGAGATTTGTAGGTCAAATCACATATCGTGATACTACATGAAATAGTATCGAAATATTGGTAAAAATGAATATATTTACGTAATATCAATCTAAATGAAAAACGTGAAAAAAGTCACTATATAACCATATTTGAGGATTTTAACTTCAAATCATGGAGCGAGGTTTCGTATTATTTACATCCAAGAAAAGACATATGACAATGTTCTTTCCAATACAAATGATAAAAAACAATGTGTTTTCATTAGAATTAACTATAATGTTCTTGATTTTCCGTTTATATTAACGATGGAAGATGTACACTTAAAACCGCTCTAATCCGGCTGAAACGTCGATATATGCAATAAAAACCGAACTTCTCCCCTTTTCAATATCTTACTCAGTATTTTAACGAGAAACAAATAGATGATTGAAAATGAAGTATTTAAGGTTATTATCTAATCAATTATGTGTTTGCATCATTTTTATCGTATATATATGAATTAATACCCATGGACGGAAAATTCACAAAAACGTGGAAAACGGCAAAATATTGCCTAATTCGATGATATTTTGTTTAAATCACATGAAGGAAAAGGGGATGATAAACGTCAAAATATTGCTAAATTCGATGATTTTCCGTACGAAACAAAATGCAAAAAAACTTGCTTAAAATGCAATATTATGCGAAATTCTGAGATTTCAAGGCCAAATCACATATCGTGATACTACATGAAATAGTATCGAAATATTGGTAAAAATGAATATATTTACGTAATATCAAACTACATGAAAAACGTGAAAAAAGTCACTATATAACCATATTTGAGGATTTTAACTTCAAATCATAGAGCAAGGTTTCGTATTATTTGGATCCAAGAAAAGACATATGACAATGTTGTTTCCAATACAAATGATAAAAATCAAAGTGTTTTCATTAGAATTAACTAATATGTTCCTGGTTTTCCGTTTATATTACCGATGAAAGATGTACACGAAAATCGCTCTATTCCGGCTGAAACGTCGATATATGCAATAAAAACAGAACTTCTCCCCTTTTCAATATCTTACTCAGTATTTTAACGAGAAAGAAATAGTTGATTGAAAATGAAGTATTTAAGGTTATTATCTAATCAATTATGTGTTTGCATCATTTTTATCGTATATATATGAATTAAAACCCATGGACTGAAAATTCACAAAAACGTGGAAAACGGCAAAATATTGCCTAATTCCATGATATTTTGTTTACATCACATGAAGGAAAAGGGGATGATAAACGTCAAAATATTGCTAAATTCGATGATTTTCCGTACGAAACAAAATGCAAGAAAACTTGCTTAAAATGCAATATTATGCAAAATTCTGAGATTTCAAGGCCAAATCACACATCGTGATACTACATGAAATAGTATCGAAATATTGGTAAAAATGAATATATTTACGTAATATCAAACTACATGAAAAACGTGAAAAAAATCACTATTTAACCATATTTGAGGATTTTAACTTCAAATCATAGAGCAAGGTTTCGTATTATTTGGATCCAAGAAAAGACATATGACAATGTTGTTTCCAGTACAAATGATAAAAAACAATGTGTTTTCATTAGAATTAACTATAATGTTCTTGATTTTCCGTTTATAATAACGAGGGAAGATGTACACGTAAAACCGCTCTAATCCGGCTGAAACGTCGATATATGCAATAAAAACCGAACTTCTCCCCTTTTCAATATCTTACTCAGTATTTTAACGAGAAACAAATAGATGATTGAAAATGAAGTACTTAAGGTTATTATCTAATCAATTATGTGTTTACATCATTTTTATCGTATATATATATGAATTAATACCCATGGACGGAAAATTCACAAAAACGTGGAAAACGGCAAAATATTGCCTAATTCGATGATATTTTGTTTAAATCACATGAAGGAAAAGGAGATGATAAACGTCAAAATATTGCTAAATTCGATGATTTTTCGTACGAAGCAAAATGCAAGAAAACTTGCTTAAAATGCAATATTATGCGAAATTCTGAGATTTCAAGGCCAAATCACATATCGTGATACAACATGAAATAGTATCGAAATATTGGTAAAAATGAATATATTTACGTAATATGAAACTACATGAAAAACGTGAAAAAAGTCACTATATAACCATATTTGAGGATTTTAACTTCAAATCATAGAGCGAGGTTTCGTATTATTTAGTTCCAAGAAAAGACATATGACAATGTTGTTTCCAATACAAATGATAAAAAACAATGTGTTTTCATTAGAATTAACTATAATGTTCTTGATTTTCCGTTAATATTAACGAGGGAAGATGTACACGTAAAACCGCTCTAATCCGGCTGAAACGTCGATATATGCAATAAAAACCGAACTTCTCCCCTTTTCAACATCTTACTCATTATTTTAAAGAGAAACAAATAGATGATTGAAAATGAAGTATTTAAGGTTATTATCTAATCAATTATGTGATTGCATCATTTTTATCGTATATATATGAATTAAAACCCATTGACTGAAAATTCACAAAAACGTGGAAAACGGCAAAATATTGCCTTATTCGACGATATTTTGTTTAAATCACATGAAGGAAAAGGAGATGATAAACGTCAAAATATTGCTATATTCGATGATTTTTCGTACGAAACAAAATGCAAGAAAACTTGCTTAAAATGCAATATTATGCGAAATTCTGAGATTTGAAGGCGAAATCACATATCGTGATACGACATGAAATTGTATCGAAATATTGGTAAAAATGAATATATTTACGTAATATCAAACTACATGAAAAACGTGAAAAAAGTCACTATATAACCATATTTGAGGATTTTAACTTCAAATCATAGAGCGAGGTTTCGTATTATTTAGATCCAAGAAAAGACATATGACAATGTTGTTTCCAATACAAATGATAAAAAACAATGTGTTTTCATTAGAATTAACTATAATGTTCTTGATTTTCCGTTTATATTAACGATGGAAGATGTACACGTAAAACCGCTCTAATCCGGCTGAAACGTCGATATATGCAATAAAAACCGAACTTCTCCCCTTTTCAATATCTTACTCAGTATTTTAACGAGAAACAAATAGATGATTGAAAATGAAGTACTTAAGGTTATTATCTAATCAATTATGTGTTTACATCATTTTTATCGTATATATATATGAATTAATACCCATGGACGGAAAATTCACAAAAACGTGGAAAACGGCAAAATAGTGCCTAATTCGATGATATTTTGTTTAAATCACATGAAGGAAAAGGAGATGATAAACGTCAAAATATTGCTATATTCGATGATTTTTCGTACGAAACAAAATGCAACAAAAATTGCTTAAAATGCAATATTATGCGAAATTCTGAGATTTGTAGGTCAAATCACATATCGTGATACTACATGAAATAGTATCGAAATATTGGTAAAAATGAATATATTTACGTAATATCAATCTAAATGAAAAACGTGAAAAAAGTCACTATATAACCATATTTGAGGATTTTAACTTCAAATCATGGAGCGAGGTTTCGTATTATTTACATCCAAGAAAAGACATATGACAATGTTCTTTCCAATACAAATGATAAAAAACAATGTGTTTTCATTAGAATTAACTATAATGTTCTTGATTTTCCGTTTATATTAACGATGGAAGATGTACACTTAAAACCGCTCTAATCTGGCTGAAACGTCGATATATGCAATAAAAACCGAACTTCTCCCCTTTTCAATATCTTACTCAGTATTTTTACGAGAAACAAATAGATGATTGAAAATGTAGTATTTAAGGTTATTATCTAATCAATTATGTGTTTGCATCATTTTTATCGTATATATATGAATTAATACCCATGGACGGAAAATTCACAAAAACGTGGAAAACGGCAAAATATTGCCTAATTCGATCATATTTTGTTTAAATCACATGAAGGAAAAGGAGATGATAAACGTCAAAATATTGCTATATTCGGTGATTTTTCGTACGAAACAAAATGCAAGAAAACTTGCTTAAAATGCAATATTATGCGAAATTCTGAGATTTGAAGGCCAAATCACATATCGTGATACTACATGAAATAGTATCGAAATATTGGTAAAAATGAATATATTTACGTAATATCAAACTACATGAAAAACGTGAAAAAAGTCACTATATAATCATATTTGAGGATTTAAACTTCAAATCATAGAGCGAGGTTTCGTATTATTTAGTTCCAAGAAAAGACATATGACAATGTTGTTTCCAATACAAATGATAAAAAACAATGTGTTTTCATTAGAACTAACTATAATGTTCTTGATTTTCCGTTTATATTAACGATGGAAGATGTACACGTAAAATCGCTCTAATCCGGCTGAAACGTCGATATATGCAATGAAAACCGAACTTCTCCCCTTTTCAATATCTTACTCAGTATTTTAACCAGAAACAAATAGATGATTGAAAATGAAGTATTTAAGGTTATTATCTAATCAATTATGTGTTTGCATCATTTTTATCGTATATATATATGAATTAATACCCATAGACGGAAAATTCACAAAAACGTGGAAAACGGCAAAATATTGCCTAATTCGATGATATTTTGTTTAAATCACATGAAGGAAAAGGAGATGATAAACGTTAAAATATTGTTAAATTCGATGATTTTTCGTACGAAGCAAAATGCAAGAAAACTTGTTTAAAATGCAATATTATGCGAAATTCTGAGATTTGAAGGCCAAATCACATATCGTGATAATACATGAAATAGTATCGAAATATTGGTACAAATGAATATATTTACGTAATATCAAACTACATGAAAAACGTGAAAAAAGTCACTATATAACCATATTTGAGGATTTTAACTTCAAATCATAGAGCAAGGTTTCGTATTATTTGGATCCAAGAAAAGACATATGACAATGTTGTTTCCAATACAAATGATAAAAATCAAAGTGTTTTCATTAGAATTAACTAATATGTTCCTGGTTTTCCGTTTATATTACCGATGAAAGATGTACACGAAAATCGCTCTATTCCGGCTGAAACGTCGATATATGCAATAAAAACAGAACTTCTCCCCTTTTCAATATCTTACTCAGTATTTTAACGAGAAAGAAATAGTTGATTGAAAATGAAGTATTTAAGGTTATTATCTAATCAATTATGTGTTTGCATCATTTTTATCGTATATATATGAATTAAAACCCATTGACTGAAAATTCACAAAAACGTGGAAAACGGCAAAATATTGCCTAATTCGACGATATTTTGTTTAAATCACATGAAGGAAAAGGAGATGATAAACGTCAAAATATTGCTATATTCGATGATTTTTCGTACGAAACAAAATGCAAGAAAACTTGCTTAAAATGCAATATTATGCGAAATTCTGAGATTTGAAGGCGAAATCACATATCGTGATACTACATGAAATTGTATCGAAATATTGGTAAAAATGAATATATTTACGTAATATCAAACTTCATGAAAAACGTGAAAAAAGTCACTATATAATCATATTTGAGGATTTAAACTTCAAATCATAGAGCGTATTCATAGAGCGTATTCATAGTATTCATAGCGTATTCATAGAGCGTATTCATAGAGCGTATTCATAGAGCGTAAATCATAGAGCGTTTCGTATTATTTAGTTCCAAGAAAAGACATATGACAATGTTGTTTCCAATACAAATGATAAAATACAATGTGTTTTCATTAGAATAATCTATAATGTTCTTGATTTTCCGTTTATATTAACGAGGGAAGATGTACACGTAAAACCGCTCTAATCCGGCTGAAACGTCGATATATGCAATAAAAACCGAACTTCTCCCCTTTTCAACATCTTACTCAGTATTTTAACGAGAAACAAATAGATGATTGAAAATGAAGTATTTAAGGTTATTATCTAATCAATTATGTGTTTGCATCATTTTTATCGTATATATATGAATTAATACCCATGGACGGAAAATTCACAAAAACGTCGAAAACGGCAAAATATTGCCTAATTCCATGATATTTTGTATAAATCACATGAAGGAAAAGGGGATGATAAACGTCAAAATATTGCTAAATTCGATGATTTTCCGTACGAAACAAAATGCAAGAAAACTTGCTTAAAATGCAATATTATGCGAAATTCTGAGATTTCAAGGCCAAATCACATATCGTGATAATACATGAAATAGTATCGAAATATTGGTACAAATGAATATATTTACGTAATATCAAACTACATGAAAAACGTGAAAAAAGTCACTATATAACCATATTTGAGGATTTTAACTTCAAATCATAGAGCAAGGTTTCGTATTATTTGGATCCAAGAAAAGACATATGACAATGTTGTTTCCAATACAAATGATAAAAATCAAAGTGTTTTCATTAGAATTAACTAATATGTTCCTGGTTTTCCGTTTATATTACCGATGAAAGATGTACACGAAAATCGCTCTATTCCGGCTGAAACGTCGATATATGCAATAAAAACAGAACTTCTCCCCTTTTCAATATCTTACTCAGTATTTTAACGAGAAAGAAATAGTTGATTGAAAATGAAGTATTTAAGGTTATTATCTAATCAATTATGTGTTTGCATCATTTTTATCGTATATATATGAATTAATACCCATGGACGGAAAATTCACAAAAACGTGGAAAACGGCAAAATATTGCCTAATTCCATGATATTTTGTTTACATCACATGAAAGAAAAGGGGATGATAAACGTCAAAATATTGCTAAATTCGATGATTTTCCGTACGAAACAAAATGCAAGAAAACTTGCTTAAAATGCAATATTATGCAAAATTCTGAGATTTCAAGGCCAAATGACACATCGTGATACTACATGAAATAGTATCGAAATATTGGTAAAAATGAATATATTTACGTAATATCAAACTACATGAAAAACGTGAAAAAAGTCACTATTTAACCATATTTGAGGATTTTAACTTCAAATCATAGAGCAAGGTTTCGTATTATTTGGATCCAAGAAAAGACATATGACAATGTTGTTTCCAGTACAAATTATAAAAAACAATGTGTTTTCATTAGAATTAACTATAATGTTCTTGATTTTCCGTTAATATTAACGAGGGAAGATGTACACGTAAAACCGCTCTAATCCGGCTGAAACGTCGATATATGCAATAAAAACCGAACTTCTCCCCTTTTCAACATCTTACTCATTATTTTAACGAGAAACAAATAGATGATTGAAAATGAAGTATTTAAGGTTATTATCTAATCAATTATGTGTTTGCATCATTTTTATCGTATATATATGAATTTAATACCCATGGACGGAAAATTCACCAAAACGTGGAAAACGGCAAAATATTGCCTAATTCGATGATATTTTGTTTAAATCACATGAAGGAAAAGGAGATGATAAACGTCAAAATATTGCTAAATTCGATGATTTTTCGTACGAAGCAAAATGCAAGAAAACTTCCTTAAAATGCAATATTATGCGAAATTCTGAGATTTGAAGGCCAAATCACATATCGTGATAGTTCATGAAATAGTATCGAAATATTGGTAAAAATGAATATATTTACGTAATATCAAACTACATGAAAAACGTGAAAAAAGTCACTATATAACCATATTTGAGGATTTTAACTTCAAATCATAGAGCGAGGTTTCGTATTATTTAGATCCAAGAAAAGACATATGACAATGTTGTTTCCAATACAAATGATAAAAAACAATGTGTTTTCATTAGAATTAACTATAATGTTCTTGATTTTCCGTTAATATTAACGAGGGAAGATGTACACGTAAAACCGCTCTAATCCGGCTGAAACGTCGATATATGCAATAAAAACCGAACTTCTCCCCTTTTCAACATCTTACTCATTATTTTAACGAGAAACAAATAGATGATTGAAAATGAAGTATTTAAGGTTATTATCTAATCAATTATGTGTTTGCATCATTTTTATCGTATATATATGAATTTAATACCCATGGACGGAAAATTCACCAAAACGTGGAAAACGGCAAAATATTGCCTAATTCGATGATATTTTGTTTAAATCACATGAAGGAAAAGGAGATGATAAACGTCAAAATATTGCTAAATTCGATGATTTTTCGTACGAAGCAAAATGCAAGAAAACTTGCTTAAAATGCAATATTATGCGAAATTCTGAGATTTGAAGGCCAAATCACATATCGTGATAGTACATGAAATAGTATCGAAATATTGGTAAAAATGAATATATTTACGTAATATCAAACTACATGAAAAACGTGAAAAAAGTCACTATATAACCATATTTGAGGATTTTAACTTCAAATCATAGAGCAAGGTTTCGTATTATTTGGATCCAAGAAAAGACATATGACAATGTTGTTTCCAATACAAATGATAAAAATCAAAGTGTTTTCATTAGAATTAACTAATATGTTCCTGGTTTTCCGTTTATATTACCGATGAAAGATGTACACGAAAATCGCTCTATTCCGGCTGAAACGTCGATATATGCAATAAAAACAGAACTTCTCCCCTTTTCAATATCTTACTCAGTATTTTAACGAGAAAGAAATAGTTGATTGAAAATGAAGTATTTAAGGTTATTATCTAATCAATTAAGTGATTGCATCATTTTTATCGTATATATATTCAGTACCCATGGACTGAAAATTCACAAAAACGTGGAAAACGGCAAAATATTGCCTAATTCGATGATATTTTGTTTAAATCACATGAAGGAAAAGGAGATGATAAACGTCAAAATATTGCTACATTCGATGATTTTTCGTACGAAACAAAATGCAAGAAAACTTGCTTAAAATGCAATATTATGCGAAATTCTGAGATTTGTAGGTCAAATCACATATCGTGATACTACATGAAATAGTATCGAAATATTGGTAAAAATGAATATATTTACGTAATATCAATCTAAATGAAAAACGTGAAAAAAGTCACTATATAACCATGTTTGAGGATTTTAACTTCAAATCATGGAGCGAGGTTTCGTATTATTTACATTCAAGAAAAGACATATGACAATGTTCTTTCCAATACAAATGATAAAAAACAATGTGTTTTCATTAGAATTAACTATAATGTTCTTGATTTTCCGTTTATATTAACGATGGAAGATGTACACTTAAAACCGCTCTAATCTGGCTGAAACGTCGATATATGCAATAAAAACCGAACTTCTCCCCTTTTCAATATCTTACTCAGTATTTTAACGAGAAACAAATAGATGATTGAAAATGAAGTATTTAAGGTTATTATCTAATCAATTATGTGTTTGCATCATTTTTATCGTATATATATGAATTAATACCCATGGACGGAAAATTCACAAAAACGTGGAAAACGGCAAAATATTGCCTAATTCGATGATATTTTGTTTAAATCACATGAAGGAAAAGGGGATGATAAACGTCAAAATATTGCTAAATTCGATGATTTTCCGTACGAAACAAAATGCAAGAAAACTTGCTTAAAATGCAATATTATGCGAAATTCTGAGATTTCAAGGCCAAATCACATATCGTGATACAACATGAAATAGTATCGAAATATTGGTAAAAATGAATATATTTACGTAATATCAAACTACATGAAAAACGTGAAAAAAGTCACTATATAACCATATTTGAGGATTTTAACTTCAAATCATAGAGCAAGGTTTCGTATTATTTGGATCCAAGAAAAGACATATGACAATGTTGTTTCCAATACAAATGATAAAAATCAAAGTGTTTTCATTAGAATTAACTAATATGTTCCTGGTTTTCCGTTTATATTACCGATGAAAGATGTACACGAAAATCGCTCTATTCCGGCTGAAACGTCGATATATGCAATAAAAACAGAACTTCTCCCCTTTTCAATATCTTACTCAGTATTTTAACGAGAAAGAAATAGTTGATTGAAAATGAAGTATTTAAGGTTATTATCTAATCAATTATGTGTTTGCATCATTTTTATCGTATATATATGAATTAAAACCCATTGACTGAAAATTCACAAAAACGTGGAAAACGGCAAAATATTGCCTAATTCGACGATATTTTGTTTAAATCACATGAAGGAAAAGGAGATGATAAACGTCAAAATATTGCTATATTCGATGATTTTTCGTACGAAACAAAATGCAAGAAAACTTGCTTAAAATGCAATATTATGCGAAATTCTGAGATTTGAAGGCGAAATCACATATCGTGATACTACATGAAATTGTATCGAAATATTGGTAAAAATGAATATATTTACGTAATATCAAACTTCATGAAAAACGTGAAAAAAGTCACTATATAATCATATTTGAGGATTTAAACTTCAAATCATAGAGCGTATTCATAGAGCGTATTCATAGTATTCATAGCGTATTCATAGAGCGTATTCATAGAGCGTATTCATAGAGCGTAAATCATAGAGCGTTTCGTATTATTTAGTTCCAAGAAAAGACATATGACAATGTTGTTTCCAATACAAATGATAAAATACAATGTGTTTTCATTAGAATAACCTATAATGTTCTTGATTTTCCGTTTATATTAACGAGGGAAGATGTACACGTAAAACCGCTCTAATCCGGCTGAAACGTCGATATATGCAATAAAAACCGAACTTCTCCCCTTTTCAACATCTTACTCAGTATTTTAACGAGAAACAAATAGATGATTGAAAATGAAGTATTTAAGGTTATTATCTAATCAATTATGTGTTTGCATCATTTTTATCGTATATATATGAATTAATACCCATGGACGGAAAATTCACAAAAACGTCGAAAACGGCAAAATATTGCCTAATTCCATGATATTTTGTATAAATCACATGAAGGAAAAGGGGATGATAAACGTCAAAATATTGCTAAATTCGATGATTTTCCGTACGAAACAAAATGCAAGAAAACTTGCTTAAAATGCAATATTATGCGAAATTCTGAGATTTCATGGCCAAATCACATATCGTGATAATACATGAAATAGTATCGAAATATTGGTACAAATGAATATATTTACGTAATATCAAACTACATGAAAAACGTGAAAAAAGTCACTATATAACCATATTTGAGGATTTTAACTTCAAATCATAGAGCAAGGTTTCGTATTATTTGGATCCAAGAAAAGACATATGACAATGTTGTTTCCAATACAAATGATAAAAATCAAAGTGTTTTCATTAGAATTAACTAATATGTTCCTGGTTTTCCGTTTATATTACCGATGAAAGATGTACACGAAAATCGCTCTATTCCGGCTGAAACGTCGATATATGCAATAAAAACAGAACTTCTCCCCTTTTCAATATCTTACTCAGTATTTTAACGAGAAAGAAATAGTTGATTGAAAATGAAGTATTTAAGGTTATTATCTAATCAATTATGTGTTTGCATCATTTTTATCGTATATATATGAATTAATACCCATGGACGGAAAATTCACAAAAACGTGGAAAACGGCAAAATATTGCCTAATTCCATGATATTTTGTTTACATCACATGAAAGAAAAGGGGATGATAAACGTCAAAATATTGCTAAATTCGATGATTTTCCGTACGAAACAAAATGCAAGAAAACTTGCTTAAAATGCAATATTATGCAAAATTCTGAGATTTCAAGGCCAAATGACACATCGTGATACTACATGAAATAGTATCGAAATATTGGTAAAAATGAATATATTTACGTAATATCAAACTACATGAAAAACGTGAAAAAAGTCACTATTTAACCATATTTGAGGATTTTAACTTCAAATCATAGAGCAAGGTTTCGTATTATTTGGATCCAAGAAAAGACATATGACAATGTTGTTTCCAGTACAAATTATAAAAAACAATGTGTTTTCATTAGAATTAACTATAATGTTCTTGATTTTCCGTTTATAATAACGAGGGAAGATGTACAAGTAAAACCGCTCTAATCCGGCTGAAACGTCGATATATGCAATAAAAACCGAACTTCTCCCCTTTTCAATATCTTACTCAGTATTTTAACGAGAAACAAATAGATGATTGAAAATGAAGTATTTAAGGTTATTATCTAATCAATTATGTGTTTGCATCATTTTTATCGTATATATATGAATTAAAACCCATGGACTGAAAATTCACAAAAACGTGGAAAACGGCCAAATATTACCTAATTCGATGATATTTTGTTTAAATCACATGAAGGAAAAGGAGATGATAAACGTCAAAATATTGCTAAATTCGATGATTTTTCGTACGAAGCAAAATGCAAGAAAACTTCCTTAAAATGCAATATTATGCGAAATTCTGAGATTTGAAGGCCAAATCACATATCGTGATAGTTCATGAAATAGTATCGAAATATTGGTAAAAATGAATATATTTACGTAATATCAAACTACATGAAAAACGTGAAAAAAGTCACTATATAACCATATTTGAGGATTTTAACTTCAAATCATAGAGCGAGGTTTCGTATTATTTAGATCCAAGAAAAGACATATGACAATGTTGTTTCCAATACAAATGATAAAAAACAATGTGTTTTCATTAGAATTAACTATAATGTTCTTGATTTTCCGTTAATATTAACGAGGGAAGATGTACACGTAAAACCGCTCTAATCCGGCTGAAACGTCGATATATGCAATAAAAACCGAACTTCTCCCCTTTTCAACATCTTACTCATTATTTTAACGAGAAACAAATAGATGATTGAAAATGAAGTATTTAAGGTTATTATCTAATCAATTATGTGTTTGCATCATTTTTATCGTATATATATGAATTTAATACCCATGGACGGAAAATTCACCAAAACGTGGAAAACGGCAAAATATTGCCTAATTCGATGATATTTTGTTTAAATCACATGAAGGAAAAGGAGATGATAAACGTCAAAATATTGCTTAATTCGATGATTTTTCGTACGAAGCAAAATGCAAGAAAACTTGCTTAAAATGCAATATTATGCGAAATTCTGAGATTTGAAGGCCAAATCACATATCGTGATAGTACATGAAATAGTATCGAAATATTGGTAAAAATGAATATATTTACGTAATATCAAACTACATGAAAAACGTGAAAAAAGTCACTATATAACCATATTTGAGGATTTTAACTTCAAATCATAGAGCAAGGTTTCGTATTATTTGGATCCAAGAAAAGACATATGACAATGTTGTTTCCAATACAAATGATAAAAATCAAAGTGTTTTCATTAGAATTAACTAATATGTTCCTGGTTTTCCGTTTATATTACCGATGAAAGATGTACACGAAAATCGCTCTATTCCGGCTGAAACGTCGATATATGCAATAAAAACAGAACTTCTCCCCTTTTCAATATCTTACTCAGTATTTTAACGAGAAAGAAATAGTTGATTGAAAATGAAGTATTTAAGGTTATTATCTAATCAATTATGTGATTGCATCATTTTTATCGTATATATATTCAGTACCCATGGACTGAAAATTCACAAAAACGTGGAAAACGGCAAAATATTGCCTAATTCGATGATATTTTGTTTAAATCACATGAAGGAAAAGGAGATGATAAACGTCAAAATATTGCTATATTCGATGATTTTTCGTACGAAACAAAATGCAAGAAAACTTGCTTAAAATGCAATATTATGCGAAATTCTGAGATTTGTAGGTCAAATCACATATCGTGATACTACATGAAATAGTATCGAAATATTGGTAAAAATGAATATATTTACGTAATATCAATCTAAATGAAAAACGTGAAAAAAGTCACTATATAACCATGTTTGAGGATTTTAACTTCAAATCATGGAGCGAGGTTTCGTATTATTTACATCCAAGAAAAGACATATGACAATGTTCTTTCCAATACAAATGATAAAAAACAATGTGTTTTCATTAGAATTAACTATAATGTTCTTGATTTTCCGTTTATATTAACGATGGAAGATGTACACTTAAAACCGCTCTAATCTGGCTGAAACGTCGATATATGCAATAAAAACCGAACTTCTCCCCTTTTCAATATCTTACTCAGTATTTTAACGAGAAACAAATAGATGATTGAAAATGAAGTATTTAAGGTTATTATCTAATCAATTATGTGTTTGCATCATTTTTATCGTATATATATGAATTAATACCCATGGACGGAAAATTCACAAAAACGTGGAAAACGGCAAAATATTGCCTAATTCGATGATATTTTGTTTAAATCACATGAAGGAAAAGGGGATGATAAACGTCAAAATATTGCTAAATTCGATGATTTTCCGTACGAAACAAAATGCAAGAAAACTTGCTTAAAATGCAATATTATGCGAAATTCTGAGATTTCAAGGCCAAATCACATATCGTGATACTACATGAAATAGTATCGAAATATTGGTAAAAATGAATATATTTACGTAATATCAAACTACATGAAAAACGTGAAAAAAGTCACTATATAACCATATTTGAGGATTTTAACTTCAAATCATAGAGCAAGGTTTCGTATTATTTGGATCCAAGAAAAGACATATGACAATGTTGTTTCCAATACAAATGATAAAAATCAAAGTGTTTTCATTAGAATTAACTAATATGTTCCTGGTTTTCCGTTTATATTACCGATGAAAGATGTACACGAAAATCGCTCTATTCCGGCTGAAACGTCGATATATGCAATAAAAACAGAACTTCTCCCCTTTTCAATATCTTACTCAGTATTTTAACGAGAAAGAAATAGTTGATTGAAAATGAAGTATTTAAGGTTATTATCTAATCAATTATGTGTTTGCATCATTTTTATCGTATATATATGAATTAAAACCCATTGACTGAAAATTCACAAAAACGTGGAAAACGGCAAAATATTGCCTAATTCGACGATATTTTGTTTAAATCACATGAAGGAAAAGGAGATGATAAACGTCAAAATATTGCTATATTCGATGATTTTTCGTACGAAACAAAATGCAAGAAAACTTGCTTAAAATGCAATATTATGCGAAATTCTGAGATTTGAAGGCGAAATCACATATCGTGATACTACATGAAATTGTATCGAAATATTGGTAAAAATGAATATATTTACGTAATATCAAACTTCATGAAAAACGTGAAAAAAGTCACTATATAATCATATTTGAGGATTTAAACTTCAATTCATAGAGCGTATTCATAGAGCGTATTCATAGTATTCATAGCGTATTCATAGAGCGTATTCATAGAGCGTATTCATAGAGCGTAAATCATAGAGCGTTTCGTATTATTTAGTTCCAAGAAAAGACATATGACAATGTTGTTTCCAATACAAATGATAAAATACAATGTGTTTTCATTAGAATAACCTATAATGTTCTTGATTTTCCGTTTATATTAACGATGGAAGATGTACACGTAAAACCGCTCTAATCCGGCTGAAACGTCGATATATGCAATAAAAACCGAACTTCTCCCCTTTTCAACATCTTACTCAGTATTTTAACGAGAAACAAATAGATGATTGAAAATGAAGTATTTAAGGTTATTATCTAATCAATTATGTGTTTGCATCATTTTTATCGTATATATATGAATTAATACCCATGGACGGAAAATTCACAAAAACGTCGAAAACGGCAAAATATTGCCTAATTCCATGATATTTTGTATAAATCACATGAAGGAAAAGGGGATGATAAACGTCAAAATATTGCTAAATTCGATGATTTTCCGTACGAAACAAAATGCAAGAAAACTTGCTTAAAATGCAATATTATGCGAAATTCTGAGATTTCATGGCCAAATCACATATCGTGATAATACATGAAATAGTATCGAAATATTGGTACAAATGAATATATTTACGTAATATCAAACTACATGAAAAACGTGAAAAAAGTCACTATATAACCATATTTGAGGATTTTAACTTCAAATCATAGAGCAAGGTTTCGTATTATTTGGATCCAAGAAAAGACATATGACAATGTTGTTTCCAATACAAATGATAAAAATCAAAGTGTTTTCATTAGAATTAACTAATATGTTCCTGGTTTTCCGTTTATATTACCGATGAAAGATGTACACGAAAATCGCTCTATTCCGGCTGAAACGTCGATATATGCAATAAAAACAGAACTTCTCCCCTTTTCAATATCTTACTCAGTATTTTAACGAGAAAGAAATAGTTGATTGAAAATGAAGTATTTAAGGTTATTATCTAATCAATTATGTGTTTGCATCATTTTTATCGTATATATATGAATTAATACCCATGGACGGAAAATTCACAAAAACGTGGAAAACGGCAAAATATTGCCTAATTCCATGATATTTTGTTTACATCACATGAAAGAAAAGGGGATGATAAACGTCAAAATATTGCTAAATTCGATGATTTTCCGTACGAAACAAAATGCAAGAAAACTTGCTTAAAATGCAATATTATGCAAAATTCTGAGATTTCAAGGCCAAATGACACATCGTGATACTACATGAAATAGTATCGAAATATTGGTAAAAATGAATATATTTACGTAATATCAAACTACATGAAAAACGTGAAAAAAGTCACTATTTAACCATATTTGAGGATTTTAACTTCAAATCATAGAGCAAGGTTTCGTATTATTTGGATCCAAGAAAAGACATATGACAATGTTGTTTCCAGTACAAATTATAAAAAACAATGTGTTTTCATTAGAATTAACTATAATGTTCTTGATTTTCCGTTTATAATAACGAGGGAAGATGTACAAGTAAAACCGCTCTAATCCGGCTGAAACGTCGATATATGCAATAAAAACCGAACTTCTCCCCTTTTCAATATCTTACTCAGTATTTTAACGAGAAACAAATAGATGATTGAAAATGAAGTATTTAAGGTTATTATCTAATCAATTATGTGTTTGCATCATTTTTATCGTATATATATGAATTAAAACCCATGGACTGAAAATTCACAAAAACGTGGAAAACGGCCAAATATTACCTAATTCGATGATATTTTGTTTAAATCACATGAAGGAAAAGGAGATGATAAACGTCAAAATATTGCTAAATTCGATGATTTTTCGTACGAAGCAAAATGCAAGAAAACTTCCTTAAAATGCAATATTATGCGAAATTCTGAGATTTGAAGGCCAAATCACATATCGTGATAGTTCATGAAATAGTATCGAAATATTGGTAAAAATGAATATATTTACGTAATATCAAACTACATGAAAAACGTGAAAAAAGTCACTATATAACCATATTTGAGGATTTTAACTTCAAATCATAGAGCGAGGTTTCGTATTATTTAGATCCAAGAAAAGACATATGACAATGTTGTTTCCAATACAAATGATAAAAAACAATGTGTTTTCATTAGAATTAACTATAATGTTCTTGATTTTCCGTTAATATTAACGAGGGAAGATGTACACGTAAAACCGCTCTAATCCGGCTGAAACGTCGATATATGCAATAAAAACCGAACTTCTCCCCTTTTCAACATCTTACTCATTATTTTAACGAGAAACAAATAGATGATTGAAAATGAAGTATTTAAGGTTATTATCTAATCAATTATGTGTTTGCATCATTTTTATCGTATATATATGAATTTAATACCCATGGACGGAAAATTCACCAAAACGTGGAAAACGGCAAAATATTGCCTAATTCGATGATATTTTGTTTAAATCACATGAAGGAAAAGGAGATGATAAACGTCAAAATATTGCTTAATTCGATGATTTTTCGTACGAAGCAAAATGCAAGAAAACTTGCTTAAAATGCAATATTATGCGAAATTCTGAGATTTGAAGGCCAAATCACATATCGTGATAGTACATGAAATAGTATCGAAATATTGGTAAAAATGAATATATTTACGTAATATCAAACTACATGAAAAACGTGAAAAAAGTCACTATATAACCATATTTGAGGATTTTAACTTCAAATCATAGAGCAAGGTTTCGTATTATTTGGATCCAAGAAAAGACATATGACAATGTTGTTTCCAATACAAATGATAAAAATCAAAGTGTTTTCATTAGAATTAACTAATATGTTCCTGGTTTTCCGTTTATATTACCGATGAAAGATGTACACGAAAATCGCTCTATTCCGGCTGAAACGTCGATATATGCAATAAAAACAGAACTTCTCCCCTTTTCAATATCTTACTCAGTATTTTAACGAGAAAGAAATAGTTGATTGAAAATGAAGTATTTAAGGTTATTATCTAATCAATTATGTGATTGCATCATTTTTATCGTATATATATTCAGTACCCATGGACTGAAAATTCACAAAAACGTGGAAAACGGCAAAATATTGCCTAATTCGATGATATTTTGTTTAAATCACATGAAGGAAAAGGAGATGATAAACGTCAAAATATTGCTATATTCGATGATTTTTCGTACGAAACAAAATGCAAGAAAACTTGCTTAAAATGCAATATTATGCGAAATTCTGAGATTTGTAGGTCAAATCACATATCGTGATACTACATGAAATAGTATCGAAATATTGGTAAAAATGAATATATTTACGTAATATCAATCTAAATGAAAAACGTGAAAAAAGTCACTATATAACCATGTTTGAGGATTTTAACTTCAAATCATGGAGCGAGGTTTCGTATTATTTACATCCAAGAAAAGACATATGACAATGTTCTTTCCAATACAAATGATAAAAAACAATGTGTTTTCATTAGAATTAACTATAATGTTCTTGATTTTCCGTTTATATTAACGATGGAAGATGTACACTTAAAACCGCTCTAATCTGGCTGAAACGTCGATATATGCAATAAAAACCGAACTTCTCCCCTTTTCAATATCTTACTCAGTATTTTAACGAGAAACAAATAGATGATTGAAAATGAAGTATTTAAGGTTATTATCTAATCAATTATGTGTTTGCATCATTTTTATCGTATATATATGAATTAATACCCATGGACGGAAAATTCACAAAAACGTGGAAAACGGCAAAATATTGCCTAATTCGATGATATTTTGTTTAAATCACATGAAGGAAAAGGGGATGATAAACGTCAAAATATTGCTAAATTCGATGATTTTCCGTACGAAACAAAATGCAAGAAAACTTGCTTAAAATGCAATATTATGCGAAATTCTGAGATTTCAAGGCCAAATCACATATCGTGATACTACATGAAATAGTATCGAAATATTGGTAAAAATGAATATATTTACGTAATATCAAACTACATGAAAAACGTGAAAAAAGTCACTATATAACCATATTTGAGGATTTTAACTTCAAATCATAGAGCAAGGTTTCGTATTATTTGGATCCAAGAAAAGACATATGACAATGTTGTTTCCAATACAAATGATAAAAATCAAAGTGTTTTCATTAGAATTAACTAATATGTTCCTGGTTTTCCGTTTATATTACCGATGAAAGATGTACACGAAAATCGCTCTATTCCGGCTGAAACGTCGATATATGCAATAAAAACAGAACTTCTCCCCTTTTCAATATCTTACTCAGTATTTTAACGAGAAAGAAATAGTTGATTGAAAATGAAGTATTTAAGGTTATTATCTAATCAATTATGTGTTTGCATCATTTTTATCGTATATATATGAATTAAAACCCATTGACTGAAAATTCACAAAAACGTGGAAAACGGCAAAATATTGCCTAATTCGACGATATTTTGTTTAAATCACATGAAGGAAAAGGAGATGATAAACGTCAAAATATTGCTATATTCGATGATTTTTCGTACGAAACAAAATGCAAGAAAACTTGCTTAAAATGCAATATTATGCGAAATTCTGAGATTTGAAGGCGAAATCACATATCGTGATACTACATGAAATTGTATCGAAATATTGGTAAAAATGAATATATTTACGTAATATCAAACTTCATGAAAAACGTGAAAAAAGTCACTATATAATCATATTTGAGGATTTAAACTTCAAATCATAGAGCGTATTCATAGAGCGTATTCATAGTATTCATAGCGTATTCATAGAGCGTATTCATAGAGCGTATTCATAGAGCGTAAATCATAGAGCGTTTCGTATTATTTAGTTCCAAGAAAAGACATATGACAATGTTGTTTCCAATACAAATGATAAAATACAATGTGTTTTCATTAGAATAACCTATAATGTTCTTGATTTTCCGTTTATATTAACGATGGAAGATGTACACGTAAAACCGCTCTAATCCGGCTGAAAGGTCGATATATGCAATAAAAACCGAACTTCTCCCCTTTTCAACATCTTACTCAGTATTTTAACGAGAAACAAATAGATGATTGAAAATGAAGTATTTAAGGTTATTATCTAATCAATTATGTGTTTGCATCATTTTTATCGTATATATATGAATTAATACCCATGGACGGAAAATTCACAAAAACGTCGAAAACGGCAAAATATTGCCTAATTCCATGATATTTTGTATAAATCACATGAAGGAAAAGGGGATGATAAACGTCAAAATATTGCTAAATTCGATGATTTTCCGTACGAAACAAAATGCAAGAAAACTTGCTTAAAATGCAATATTATGCGAAATTCTGAGATTTCATGGCCAAATCACATATCGTGATAATACATGAAATAGTATCGAAATATTGGTACAAATGAATATATTTACGTAATATCAAACTACATGAAAAACGTGAAAAAAGTCACTATATAACCATATTTGAGGATTTTAACTTCAAATCATAGAGCAAGGTTTCGTATTATTTGGATCCAAGAAAAGACATATGACAATGTTGTTTCCAATACAAATGATAAAAATCAAGTGTTTTCATTAGAATTAACTAATATGTTCCTGGTTTTCCGTTTATATTACCGATGAAAGATGTACACGAAAATCGCTCTATTCCGGCTGAAACGTCGATATATGCAATAAAAACAGAACTTCTCCCCTTTTCAATATCTTACTCAGTATTTTAACGAGAAAGAAATAGTTGATTGAAAATGAAGTATTTAAGGTTATTATCTAATCAATTATGTGTTTGCATCATTTTTATCGTATATATATGAATTAATACCCATGGACGGAAAATTCACAAAAACGTGGAAAACGGCAAAATATTGCCTAATTCCATGATATTTTGTTTACATCACATGAAAAAAAAGGGGATGATAAACGTCAAAATATTGCTAAATTCGATGATTTTCCGTACGAAACAAAATGCAAGAAAACTTGCTTAAAATGCAATATTATGCAAAATTCTGAGATTTCAAGGCCAAATGACACATCGTGATACTACATGAAATAGTATCGAAATATTGGTAAAAATGAATATATTTACGTAATATCAAACTACATGAAAAACGTGAAAAAAGTCACTATTTAACCATATTTGAGGATTTTAACTTCAAATCATAGAGCAAGGTTTCGTATTATTTGGATCCAAGAAAAGACATATGACAATGTTGTTTCCAGTACAAATTATAAAAAACAATGTGTTTTCATTAGAATTAACTATAATGTTCTTGATTTTCCGTTTATAATAACGAGGGAAGATGTACAAGTAAAACCGCTCTAATCCGGCTGAAACGTCGATATATGCAATAAAAACCGAACTTCTCCCCTTTTCAATATCTTACTCAGTATTTTAACGAGAAACAAATAGATGATTGAAAATGAAGTATTTAAGGTTATTATCTAATCAATTATGTGTTTGCATCATTTTTATCGTATATATATGAATTAAAACCCATGGACTGAAAATTCACAAAAACGTGGAAAACGGCCAAATATTACCTAATTCGATGATATTTTGTTTAAATCACATGAAGGAAAAGGAGATGATAAACGTCAAAATATTGCTAAATTCGATGATTTTTCGTACGAAGCAAAATGCAAGAAAACTTCCTTAAAATGCAATATTATGCGAAATTCTGAGATTTGAAGGCCAAATCACATATCGTGATAGTTCATGAAATAGTATCGAAATATTGGTAAAAATGAATATATTTACGTAATATCAAACTACATGAAAAACGTGAAAAAAGTCACTATATAACCATATTTGAGGATTTTAACTTCAAATCATAGAGCGAGGTTTCGTATTATTTAGATCCAAGAAAAGACATATGACAATGTTGTTTCCAATACAAATGATAAAAAACAATGTGTTTTCATTAGAATTAACTATAATGTTCTTGATTTTCCGTTAATATTAACGAGGGAAGATGTACACGTAAAACCGCTCTAATCCGGCTGAAACGTCGATATATGCAATAAAAACCGAACTTCTCCCCTTTTCAACATCTTACTCATTATTTTAACGAGAAACAAATAGATGATTGAAAATGAAGTATTTAAGGTTATTATCTAATCAATTATGTGTTTGCATCATTTTTATCGTATATATATGAATTTAATACCCATGGACGGAAAATTCACCAAAACGTGGAAAACGGCAAAATATTGCCTAATTCGATGATATTTTGTTTAAATCACATGAAGGAAAAGGAGATGATAAACGTCAAAATATTGCTTAATTCGATGATTTTTCGTACGAAGCAAAATGCAAGAAAACTTGCTTAAAATGCAATATTATGCGAAATTCTGAGATTTGAAGGCCAAATCACATATCGTGATAGTACATGAAATAGTATCGAAATATTGGTAAAAATGAATATATTTACGTAATATCAAACTACATGAAAAACGTGAAAAAAGTCACTATATAACCATATTTGAGGATTTTAACTTCAAATCATAGAGCAAGGTTTCGTATTATTTGGATCCAAGAAAAGACATATGACAATGTTGTTTCCAATACAAATGATAAAAATCAAAGTGTTTTCATTAGAATTAACTAATATGTTCCTGGT